>NW_025856328.1:108089-119451 GCF_002878395.1 Capsicum annuum | reverse complement strand
CCCCAATCTAACACTTGAACACTTGAAAAATTTTGGTAGTAAGTAAATCAAGTCGTATGTCATTTTATGTGAACATTACTAGTACATGTAAAATGTGGGGTGTTACATAAGATACATATAAATAGTCACTACTTGCAACAACAATGAGGTATGGAGCTTTTGGCACACAAATGAAGCGTTTAGAAGCTTAAAATACAAATGGATCTTATTTGAGTAAACCGAGAACTTCTGAAATTTTCTAGTGAAAATTGATATGCAGGTTAAATAATAAGAATGTATCTAGGTATTTTAACACATTAGAGAGTGGGAACAAGGTCATTAGCTACATCGAATGCAATGTGCTACTATTATGTATCACATGTTATAGCATAACCTTGGAAGCTTACTTGATGGAACAAATGTTGGATTTCATGCCGAAGAGTACAGAATGGGGTATGCCTTAAATACCTGGATATATAGCTCCGAAACTAACCCGACTTGACTTCCCGACTTTTAGATTACTTATCTACAATAGAATATAGGGGAAACTAGTATTAGCAACCAACACATTTAGGCTACTTAACTTCACCCAAAATAGTAACCGGGTAGTAAATCATTAATATATCAATTGAGGGTGTTATTTTAACCCTTTTCTCCACCAATTACACCCACATACCATACAGGTTCTTATAAGACTTATCGAAACCACCTAGACTTCATTACACATTCCAAATAATACTTAAAACAGATTAGTAGTAAACAAATGCAATAATTGGTTTGGTGGTGTACCGCCACAACTTTCTTCTATATTTCATTACAAACTAATCAAACCTGTCTCCAACACCAACTTAGCAGCCCATAACATATACATAAAAAATAGTCCACAAAATAGCCTCAAATTCTTTTTATTATAGCAATAAATTATTGAACTCATCATCTCTTGAGTTCTCAATAACAACACATCCAAATTTGTCTTTCAAATTCACATACAATGAGAACAAAATGGAGAAGTCACCTTACCTCGGTTCTGCAACTTATTCTTTTAATTTGAACTCCATAAAACTTCAAATTTCACTTTCTTTCACACTTTAAACCTAAGAAGAAAAGATATCTATTAATAACAAAGAAAAAGTGAGCAAGTAGCTTGTCCTATATTCTGCCATGTATTTATAATTAGGCACCAATAGAATGTTTTCCTAATCTTCCATGAGATAATTAAACTAAACCATAACTGATTTCACTTACCTTGGGCTACAAAGGTGACAGTTTCTTCAAGAACCCTAGATGGAATTTTAGGGTTGCTCCTTGTTGTTTTAGAGAGAGTAGAGAGATTTTGTGAACTATACATTTTTTTGTGACTTAGAAATGAACTAAAATGACCAGAAACTTAGCCTTATTAAGGCCCTACTTTGTCCACCTCCTTAGCTGCATTTTGGACCTTAATAATGGTCAAATCGGTCCAAGTAGGTGATGCACCTACTTAAGGGTTCAAGCTGCTCAAATTTTCAAAGTAAGTGATGTACCTACTTAATTAAATTCTTTTTTTGGGCTTAATTAATTTGTGCCTTTAGCAGATTTGTGTATTGGGCCATTTATCCATTTTCTTACTCTTTTATTCAATTTGGATCCAAATGAGTACATTAGTATAGGCCAAAATCCGGTCTATAGCCGTGGGTCCATTAATTTCATCCAAATAGCTTAAGTAGGTGACTCAAATACTAGCTTAATTAAGTCAAGAAAGAACCTCAATATTTTATTCGATTTTTATCTCCTAATCCCTTTAATCTAGCCTTCAACGTATACATACTTGGTCACTTTAAACTTTAGATTCAAATACTAGCTTATGATCCCAAGTTTAAATATTTGTATCGATGTTAACTTTGTCGCATCACATTAAACTGCACGGGCAGCATCTATAATTACATCTACACCATTAATACTTGCATAAAAAATCTCATCTGTTATATATACCACAAGGCTATAGAAATTTCCATATGATTAGAACAAGTACAAGCAAAATACGGGATGTTACATCCTTCCCCCCTTAGGAACATTCTTCCTCGAATGTTAGCAAAACTATCCAACAAAAACAAGTTCAATCCTAAGTTTAATATCCCTATTATCATATAGTACTTATATATTACACATACTTGTTATTGCTCTAATTCAACATCTTGGACTTTCACTTCATATTTGAATAAATGGGGGTACTTAGGTTTCATCGCTTCTTCAGCTTCCCATGTTATCTTTTCTACTTGTTGGTTCCTCCAAAAAACTTTTACAGAAGCTATTTCTTTATTCCTTAACTTCTTAACTTGTCGATCTAGGATAGCGATAGGTATTTCTTAATAGGTAAGATCTTCCGTAACTTGTACATCTTCAGTAGGAATGATATGAGACGGATCTCATATACACTTTCGAAGCATTGAGATGTGAAATACTGGATGAACTCTTAAGAGCTCTTGGGGTAGCTCTAATTCATAAGCGACATGTCCAAACCTTCGAGTAATCTTGTATGGGACTATATAACGTTGACTTAGTTTTTCTTTCTTACAAAATCTCATAACCCCCTTCATTGGTGACACCTTCAAGAATACCCAATCACCTATAGCAAACTCCATCCCCCTCCTTATAACATCTGTATATGATTTGTGTCAACTTTGAACTATTTCTAGCCACTTTTGAATCACTTTAACCTCTTCCATAGCTTGATGAACAAGATCTAGTCCGAATAAGGTAGTTTCACATACTTCAAACCACCCAATTGGTGATCTACACTTTCTTCCATACAAAGTTTCATATGGTGCCATTTTGATACTTCTATGATAGCTAGTGTTCTAGGCGAACTCGATGAGTGGTAAATGATCATCCCAACTACCTCTAAAGTCCAATACACAAGCTCGTAGAATATCTTTAAGTGTTTGAATAGTACGTTCTGCTTGTCCATCTGTTTGAGGGTGAAAAGTTGTACTTAGATTCACTTGTGTTCCCGAATTTCTCTGGAAATACTTCCAAAAATTTCTAGTAAATTGAGCTCCTTGATCTGATACAATAGAGATTAGAACTCTGTGTAGCCAAACTATCTCTTTAATATATAATTTTGCATATTCTTCAACTGTGTAATTGGTCCTAACCAGTAGAAAGTTTGCTAATTTGGTAAGCCTATCAACTATCACCCATATGGAATCAAACCTTTGAGATGTACGAGCCAAAACAGTGATGAAATCCATGTTGATCATGTCCCACTTCCAGATTGGAAGATCTATACATTGCATATAACCCCTGGGCTTTTGGTGCTCTACTTTAACTCTTTGACAATTTGAACATTCGGCTACAAACTCTGTAATGGTCTTCTTCATGTCACCCTACCAATACATCCCTTTCAAATCATGGTGCATTTTTGTTGACCCTAGATGGATGGAATACCTTGAATGATGTGCTTCTAATATAATTCTCTTTCTTAGCCCGTCTACATTAGGCACACACAATCTATTTTGGCACCAAAGTATTCTCTCTTGCGTAAGCTCAAATGGGTTTTTCATACCACATTGCACATTCTCCTTAAGCTATAATAGAATGGGATCTGCATATTACTTCTCTTTTACTTTAGCTACTAGCGAAGATTTTACAGCATTATGCACAATAAGCCCCTCATCTGGAGTTTTAAGAATGCAAACCCCCAAATTCGCTAGTTGGTGTAGATCCTTAGTCGTCCCTTGTCGTTCTATAGACTACCCATAAGTTACTACCATAGACTTATAGCTTAATGCAAAAGCTACCATATTTGTTTTTACCGAATGATACATAATATCAATATCATACTCTTTTAATAACTCAAGCCATCTTCGATGCCTCAAATTTAAGTCCTTCTGATTAAAGATATACCGCAAACTCATGTGGTAAGTATATATGTCAACATGAATCCCATATAAGTAGTGACGCCATATCTTTAAGGCAAAATAACCGCTGCTAGCTCTAGATCATGCGTTTGATAATTTTTCTCATGTGGCCGTAATTGTCTTGAGGCATATGCTATGTCTTTACCGTGCTGCATCAATAAAAACCCTAAGCCAATTTTTGAAGCATCACAATACATTGTATACCTTTCTATGCCTTCTGGAAGTACCAATATGGTTGTAGAAGTCAACTTATTCCATTGGAACTTGGACACTTTGTGTGTTAGCTATTTTAAAGGTGCAGAAATTAAAGAAAATCCTTCAACAAAACTTCTATAATAACCTGCATACCCAAGGAAACTATGAACCTCTATAGGCGTTATAGGCCTTGGACAGTTCTTCACGGTTTCTATCTTTTGAGTATCAACCTTTATTCCTTCATCAGATACAATATGACCTAGGAATGCCACAGATTTTAACCAAACTTCATATTTGGAGAACTTTGCATATAGCTTACGTTCACAAAGAATTTGTAACAACTGTTGTAAGTGACAGGCATGGTCCTTATTTGATCTCGAATAAACCAGAATATAATCTATAAAAACTATCACAAACACATCCAAGAATGGCTTGAACACCCTATTAAATAAATCCATAAAAGCTGCAGGTGCATTAGTTAGCCCATAGGACATGACTAAAAACTCGTAATGATCATTCCATGTTAAAAAGCTGTCTTGGGTATGTCCTTCTATTTGACCCTAATTTGATGGTAACCAGACCTCATCAAATAAGTCTCAATTCTCGGAAGGGGATATTTGTTCTTAATAGTCACTTTGTTCAGTTGCCGATAGTCAATACACATTCTCAATAAGTTATTCTTCTTACGCACAAATAATACTAGTGCATCCCAACGGGACACACTAGGCCTTATGAATCCTTTTTCTAGCAAGTCTTTCAATTTCTCTTTCAACTCCCGTAATTTTGTCTGGGCTATTCTATACGAAGGAATTGAAATTGGTTGAGTACCAAAAATAACATCAATACTAAACTCTAGTTCTCATTCTGGAGGAAAACCTAGAAGATATTCAAGAAATACATCAGGAAATTAATTCACTACTGGAATAGTATGAAGAGTTGGTGGCTCTACATCTATATTATTCACCATAACTAGATGACATATTTTACCCTTGGAAATCATCCTTTTTGCCTTAAAATAAGAAATAAATTTACCTCTTGGTGCACTAATATTACCCCTCTATTCAAGGATTGCCTCTGTTGGAAAATGAAAATACACCTTCTTAGTTCGTCAATCTACTGTGGCATAACAAGAAGCCAACCAATCCATACCCATTATAGCATCAAAATCTACCATTTCTAACTCAACCAGGTAAGCCACTGAATCACGACCGCAAATAGTTTTTGTACAATTTTGATACACTCTCCTAGCTATAGTAGATTCACCAGTCGGCGTCGATACTTCAAGTGGCTTAACTAGCAATTCTGGTGTTTTTTGAACTTTCCAGTAACCAATAGAGTGACATATGATAATTTAGAACCCGGATCAACTAATGCATATTCATCATGTGAAAATATGGACAATGCACCTGTAACCACATCTAGAGAAGCCTCTAAATTTTATCGATCCACGAAAGCATATGTACGATTCAGAACTCCACTAGAGCTAGCTTCTCCTTTAGCACCTATACTATGAACCATAGTCTATACACCTCTAACTATATAAGGCACCGATGATTATGATGCAATGGCTGATCCAGTAGGTTGTGTCATACCACTTAAACCTTTTTGAGGGCATCCTCTCATTATATGTCCTGACATACCACACCAAAAGTAAGCATTTGTACCGAACTGATATGCACCTAAATGAAGCTTTCCACATTATTTACAGGGCTACTGAGGAGGCCTTAATTACCTTATACTCTGTTGCTCTTGATACCTTATTTTTCGTGAACTCTGACTCTCACTTCTTTGCCCAAATTGATTGCCTTTAGACCCTTAAAACTGTGGTGGAGCACTAGCTGCAGAATAAGAAGATAATGGCCTAGGCGGTCTATTAGAAAACCGAGGCCTAAACTCTCCTTGGGATTACATAAACTTCCCCATAGATCTAGACCTCTTGGAATACCCTCTTTCTAATTCTTGTGTTCTTCTTCTTTGCCTCTAATCTCCATTCTTTGTGCAAATACTTGTATCCTTGCTATGTCTATGTCTTTGTTCAAAGCAACACTTGTATAATCTCTAAATAGATCTGTATCCAATCTATTCATATATCTATGAACTCTATCATCCATTGTAGCTACTACATTACAAGCTTACCTAGCCAAAGAGTTAAACCGGAGGCTTACTCCCTCACGCTCTTATTTCCTTGGCAAAGATTTAGGAACTAATCCGCATGGGCTTCTCGAATCTTAAATGGACGGTAATGAACAAGAAATGCCTCTTTAAACTCTTTCTAAGTAGCTAAAGGTGCATTGATAACCCTAGATCATTTCCAGTCTTCATACCAAAATATAGCCTCACCTCTGAATCTATATGCTGCTAGCTCAACTGTCTCTTTACCCGACACATGCATGACATCTAGAGACCTTTGGATTTGATCAATAAAGTCCTGTGGGTCTTCATTAAGATCTGATCCAGTGAATGTGGGAGGATCCAATTTAAGAAAATCCTTCGTTCGTAGACTAGCTGCCCTATCTACACCACTAGAACCTGTGGTTGGAATGGCTTGTCCTTGAGCTTCTACAGCAACTATACGAGCCAATAATTGTACCACATTTCTTAGATCTTGGTCCGTAGCATTAATAGATGGTTCTGAGGATGTGGTTCTTCTCCTTCTTACCTCTTCTGGAGATGGAGGAGTAGAAGAAGTTTGGGATACAAACTCAGCTTGAGCCTTACTTTGATTAGCTTGTCTAGGTGGTGAGTTGTTTGTCCCTTCTCTGGCAACCACATCTATTTGCTTACCTTTATTGTTACTCCTTCTTGTAACCAGAATCTTTACTATAATAAGAGGAAAAAATAGGTTCAATGGTTAAATATTACTTCACCCACAACATGGGCTCTATTTTACGATCTAAGATATGAAGAAAAAGAGACAACCCCTAAATGTCCCATAGCCTCATGTTTATAGATATGGTGCACAACACCCCCATAAATAAGACTTTATATAGACACGGCTTTGTTGATACCCTAGGACGACCTGCTCCTATACCACTTTTGTCATGCCTCAAATCCTATTGGGGCGGACAGACACCTGTAGCAGTAAAAGCCCGAGAGAACCAATTCATAACCTTGAAATTCTCATGCATGTAACTATGACAACCAAAGGTTCTGACAAATATGATATTATGTATCGATTAGAGTAAATACATAGGCAAGCACAAACTTATATATACAATACTTGGTCGTTAGCGCCACCACATCTAAAGGCAAGATATTACCATAACTTTATATTAGTCTACAAAGCCTCTAAAAGATACATAGACTTAGTTAGGGTTGGGATAAACCCCCACCCTACTCTTGACTTACTACATAATACAAAAATATATGGAACAAACTCGGAGAGCCCCGAATCTACCTGGAGCTCACCAATAGTCACTGAATAGCCTGCGCTCCTACTTGTGAGGTGTATGAGCTGAAGTAACTATGCCTGTAGCATGAAATACAGGTCCCCCGTGAGGGACTTCAGTACAAAAATATGTATTGAATATGTAAGGCTTAACAAGACATGATACAAGAGCTCAATAGAAATCAGATACAAGTGTATAAATAGTACTAGTAGACCACCATTATATATACTTGTGGGACTACATACATTACGTTCCTTTCTTTATTTTTACCTTTCTTACTGCATAATATTTGTAAGCCATATATAATGCAAATGATCAGCTGATCAGTGGTAAATATATTAATTATGATTGGCCCATGCTAGGCTTACGCCCCTGAGCTGCCACCTATATATAACGATTGGGGTCATCCAATGCCAGGCTTATGCCCCTGAGCTACCACTCACTTTACACATTTGTGTTAGTTTATTTAGCCTTTGAGATTGTTACTTTGGTGGTCAAAATATTATGGTAGCTTGAACCAATAATCCACTAATAAGAGACATATAAATGGACACTTAATGTAACAACAATGAGGTAGGGAGCTATTGGTACACAAATGAAGTGTTTAGAATTTGAAAATACACATGGGTCTTATTTGAGTAAACGGAGAACTTCTGAAATTTTCTAGTGAAAATAGATGTGCAGGTTAAATAATAAGCATGTATCGAGGTGTTTTAACACATTATAGAGTGGCAACAAGGTCATTAGCTACATGAAATATAATGTGCAGCTATTGTGTATCACTTGGTATAGGATGGCCTTGGAAGCTTACTTGATGGAACAAATGTTCGATTTCATGCCAAAGAGTACAAAATAGAGTATGACTTACATTCCTGTTTATATAACTTCAAAACTAACCCGACTTGACTTCCCGCCTTTTAGGTCATTTATCTACAATAGAATATATGAGTAACTAGTGTTAGTAACCAACTAACACATTTAGGCTACTTAACTTTACCCAAAATAGTAACCGGGCAGTAATGCATTAATATTTCAATCGAGGGTGTTATTTTAACCCTTTTCTCTACTAATTACACCCACATACCATACAGGTTCTTATAAGATTTACTGAAATCACCTCTGCTTCATTACACATTCCAAAAAATACTAAAAATAAATTGGGCAGTAAACAAATGCAATAATTTTTTTGGTGGTGTACCACCATACCTTTCTTCTATATGTCATTACAAACTAATCATACCTTTCTCCAACATCAACTTAGCAGCCCATAACTTATACCTTCAAAATACTCCACAAATCTCTTTTGTTGTCGCAATCAATTATTGAACTCATAATCTCTTGAGTTCTCAAAAACAACACATCCATAATTCTCTTTTAAATTCACATACAAGGAGAACAAAATAGGGCAGTCAACTTACATCAGTTCTGTAACTTATTCTTTTAATTTGAACTCCTCAAAACTTCAACTTTCACTTCCTTTACATTTTAAACCAAAGAAGAAAAGAGATCTCTTAATAACAAATAAAAAGTGAGCAAGTAGCTTGTCCTATATTCTCCCATGTATTTATAATTAGGCACCTATAGTACGTTTTCCTAATCTTCCATGACATAATTAAGCTAAACCATGAGTGTTTTCAGTTACCTTGGGTTTCAAAGGTAAGGCTTTCTTCAAGAACCCTAGAAGGAATTTCAGGGCTGCTCCTTGTTCTTTAAGAGAGAGTAGAGAGATTTTGTGAAATATACTCTTTTCTGTGACATAGAAATGAAGTAAACTGACTGGCAGCTTGGACTTATAAAGGCCCTATTTTGTCCACATTCTTAGCTGCATTTTGGACCTTAAAATTGCTCAAATTGGTCCAAGTAGGTGATGCACCTACTTAAGGGTTCAAGCTGCGCAAAGTTTCAAAGTAGGTGTTGCACCTACTTACTTAAATTCTTATTTGGGGCTCAATTAACTTGGGCCTTTGGCAGATTTGTTTATTGGGCTATTTATCTATTTTATTCCTCTTTTATTCAATTTGGGCCCAAAAGAGTACATTAGTCTAGGCCAAAATCTTGTCCATAGCCATGGGTCCATTAATTTGGTCCAAATAGTTTAAGTAGGTGACTCACCTACTAGCTTAACTAAGTCAAGCAAGCAACTCAATATTTTATTCCATTTCCAGCTCCGAATCCCTCTAATCTAACCTTCAACTTATACACACTTGGTCACTTTAAACTTTAGATTCAAATACTAGCTTATGATCCCAAGTTTAAATAGTCGTATACACGTTAACTTGGTCGCATCACATTAAAATGTATGGGAAGCATCTATAATTCCATATACACCATTAATACTTGCATAAAAAATCTGATCCGATACATATACTACAAGGCTCTACCATGTTCCATATAATTAAAACAACTACAAGCAAAATATGGGATGTTAAGGATACAAATACGAAAGAATATTGTTAACACATCCAAACCCCCTTTTGCTCTAGAACCTTAGATCAATAATCTAATAATAATCACAATACTTAGTGAACACAGTATTCCCTGTGGGATTCTACACCGAACCCAGCTGGGTTCAATATTTGACATGAACCGCTTACTCTTTCGTAAGAGAGGTGTAATTTGGGTATATCAAAGACAGCTATTACCCAACTGCTGGGAAAAGGAGCACTAGTAGTAGAGAAGAAACAAGAACTCCCCCACTTCTTTTTCTTCCACTTCCCACCATCTCAACCGCCCTGAGACTGGGCATCTCCTTAATCAATAAACCTTCCCCACTTACCCTACCATCTTTATATTGTGCCTATCTTTTCTTCTCATCCTCAACCTGTTGTATATTAATAGTCATCCTCGACATGTCTATATCAATCATGAGAAAAACAATCTTGCACTCCACAATTAAATCTGTGTTCATCCCAGAAGAGGACTTCCTCATTCTTGACCTCATATCAGCCACCAAATCAAGATTATACCTCGACAACTTATGGAACTTCAAAGCATTCACCTTCATAGACATTCTCCCTTACTTAACATTCACAAACTCCTCCATCTTATCTTTCTTCAATACTTGAGGAAATAACCGATCGATGAAGGCATTAGTAAAGGCCTCCCAAAAACTATCCTCTTCTATATCACCCTTATCTTTGTCCCACTCTTCGTACTATAGATAAGCAACCTCTTTGAGCTAATAAGCTGCAGTGTTTACTCCTTCTACATTAGTATCCCTTATTACCCGAAACATCTTCTCAATCTCATCAAGAAAGCCTTGTGGGTCTTTCTCCACCTTCACTCCCATGAAAAAGTTGAAGGACCCATCTTCGTAAACTATCCAAGCCTAGCGGCCTCAGTAGACACAATAATGGCCATACTCTGCTCTGCCTAAGCAGCAACCAGTTGGGAAATAGCATGTATAAATAGATGAAACTTCACATTCATCACATTGCCCTGAGGGACCTGGGGAGCAGTAGGAGGAATAGGAGGAGCTTTATTACAATCAGGAATAGGACCATGAGATCAAAGATGAACCCCAAGAGTAGAACATACTTTCTCGACATCACTTTCAAATAGGGCAGACGAATTTACTTGTGTTACAGATCTCAGAGGTATGATATTAAAGATGATTAAACAAGTATTATAGGAGATTCTAGGACTGAGAAGTCAAGATTAAAGAAAGAACACCAAGAAAGTAAAACATTTCTAAACGTCTTGTAGCCACTCCCTTTAGAGTGTGGCGTGCTACATACCCCTAAAAGAGAATCTACTCGACACAACTTTGTAGACTCCCAATTAACCATGAACTTAGGCTCTGATAGAAAATTATCTCGAACCAGGGCCTAGTCATAATAGTTATCCCAAGTACAACCAGGATCGGGGACCACCCTCTACCAAACCCAACCACCTTATATA
>NW_025856328.1:23025-105089 GCF_002878395.1 Capsicum annuum | reverse complement strand
ATTCAGTGCTGCCGAGAGTTAGCTCATCTGTTGCTCCAGCTGCTTGAGAGAAGTAGAGTGTGATCTTACCAACTGACTCATGGAGGACAAATCACTCTTCATAGTAGTCATCCTAAAGTTGGTAGTCTCAACTCTCATTAATAATTTCTCCATCATGTCCTCCATGAACATCTTACCAGAGCTAGTTACAACATTATCTCTGCTTCCAGGTGGTACATATAATCCACTTCTATTATTTTTGCTCTTCCAGTTCCCTTGATCTTTATCATTGTAACCAGCTTTATAGTAATAGTTCTGACCTTAATTTCCTTGGCTGCTACCTCAGAAACCCCCTGATTATTTAGATAGTTTGCCTCTTCTTCTGAATTGAAATCAACTCCTCCCTGGGATGTAACATCTTTCACCTTCTCCATTTTTCTAGACAATAGATTCTTATTTAACAAATCCATTTGATTCTTTAAATGTGCCATATCCCGATCACGTGCTTCCTCCTTCTTATGTTGCTCTGCAGTCATTCTACCAAACATAGTAGGGCTAGCTATGAAAACATGCCTAGTATGCCAAGCTTTAATATATTTGGTCATCCGATCAAGAATCTGTGAGCGCTTTGGGAAAGTAAGGTCAATAAATGACCCTCTTGTAACATTGTCCATGACTATCTTGTAATAGAATTCAAAGCCAGATAAAGAGTCTCTATCAGATGAATATCCATCATACTATGGTTTGGACATTGCATCAACTTTTTTTAAAATTTCCTATCGGTTTCATAAAGATATTTAGTGGGAAGCTATCAGAAGTTACTAATTTCATCCCTTAACTGTACCCTTCTGGAGGGTGTAAAAAACATTTCTAGGAAATATACTTTCAACTGCCACAAGTTGGTTATAGAATCGGGAGTTAATTCGTTCAACCATAGTGTTACCTCCCCAAATAGAGATAACAGAAACAAATATAGGAAGATAGCATTCTGACCCACTCCTGTATTATCAAAAGACTCGTAAATAGTGAAAAAATTCACCAAACGCATGTTTGGATCATCTCCAAGAAGACCACCAAACGACCCCTTAAGATGAAAGAGTTGAATCATTATACTGGTAATATTAAATTTAGCTCCTAGTGCTAAAGGTAGAGGAATGATAGATCCAATTGTACCTACTCCATTAATTCTATTTTTGTCATTGTTTAGGTCAAATTACACTGGTTGACACTCTTACCTTGCCCTAAAGGTGTGATTTCTATTTATATTCCGATTCACTGGTGCAGCCATATTTTTTGCATGCCTTGGATTACCAGGATCTAACAAGTCATCATCCCCCAAATAATCATCATCAAAATTAGGATGACGTGCTTGCTGACCATTATTCTTCTAATTTAGTTGATCTCTAGCCAAAGTGGCAAGTCTTTTAGCATCTTGGGGATCTACCATTCTGCCAATTAGCCATGGGTCTGGATGTATTGGTAATAATGGAGCACCTGATCTCTATGTACTTGGCACACACAATAACTTCCCTGCACAGAATTAAAACAAAAAACAAAAGTAAAATTTAGGAAACTTGACCAAAGGTCAACTAACAAGCACAAACTTAATTAACAATCATTGTCCCTAGCAATGGCACCAAAATTTGATACGCCTAAATTACACCTCTCTTACAAGAGAGTAAGCAGTCGCTGTCAAATATACAACCCAACTGTATTGGGTGTTGAATCCCACAGGGAATACTGTGTTCACTAATTATTGTGACAGTTATTAGACTGTTGATCTAAGGTTCCTGAGTAAAAGAGGGTTTTGATGTGTTAACAATTTTCTTTCATATTTGTATCACACAAGGCCCAGCAAATGAGAGTTATTGTAGATGTAATTTCAATGAGAACGAATTAACTAGAGTTATGCTTACTAAGATGTTCAAAGAGTTAGGGCTGTGAATTTGTGCTCAAATTCTAAATTATGTATTCAATTGAAAGAATTATTGAATTCTAAGAATTACCCATGTGTTTATAAACTTAATGAGTGTTTCACCCTTTATTTCTCTCGAACCTAAAAGATTCATGCATTATTCAATAACGCTCTCATGAGGGTTGATCCTATTAAGGCATCAACTAGATAACCCAAAGGGTAAACCTATGGAGTTCATGTGAATCACTTCTTTTCCCAACATCCATTTTTTGTTAGAAAAGTGGTGTTCATGGGATAACTTTTCATGTCTTCAACCAAGAGATGTCATTGTTATGAAGAAAGATTCATGCAATTTTTATAGATGTTAGAAATCAACCCGATTCACAACCCCAAAATAGTTCTCTACATCAAGGCTCCCATAACCATAGTTATACAAGTTTAGCTACTTATCGCTTTATGATAAATTAAAGATATATAGATGTTCATAAATGGATTCATGAGAGTACTTACAAAAGTGACAATATTGTTCTTCTTAATCTTCAATAGAAAATACAAAAACTTATAATCAGATCTCAATCTCTAGATTCAAATCTCAATAAAAGTGTTACACATCTCTCATTAACAGAGAAAGTTTGAATATCATGACAAAATATATAGAATAAACCCTAATACTTAGTATTTATATGATTCCATAACTTGAACTTTAAAATTTAAACTCGGAGTTATCATTTCATGCTCGACGGGTCGAGCAAGAATTCATCACTAAGGTGATAGTCTGTTGCCTAGTCCATCACTGGAGCTCTAGTGAGTCTATCTTCTACTTCTAGCTGATGGGTAGGACGATAATTTAGTAGAATACCAATGGTACATCGCTTATTCTATCGCATAACTTTTAGTGGGTACATATTCTATTTCCTAGCGATAGTCTGGACCGACGGTTCATCATATAGTGGATGGCCCATCACTTGGACCATCACAAGATGTCCAGTGTATCTGTATTATATAATTATGAGATATTTTTGGTCGACAGTTAGTCGCAAAGCCAACGTCCTATTGCCTAAGATGTTGTTGATCATTTCTTCTTTATTTTATCTAGTTTATCCAAGTTGTTCCTCATACTCAACTCTTATCCTGAAAACACTAAAAGACCTTGTTAAATACAATAGTAGTTTCTTGAAAATACATAATTATCCTAAGAAAAAGGACCAAAATGTTATGTTAAAAGCCATAACATCAGTCATCAGTGTGGTTAAACTTCTCAAGCATAGAGAGACCAGTCTAAGGCAAGTGGAGGACCGTTTTTGTTTTTTGGTCATCCTCATAAAGGATTATATATGGAGGGAAGGGATAAGTGCTTCACGTGTAGCCAAGTTAGCCATTGGCTCCTGAATTATTCATCTAACAAGGTCACTACAGGGGTGAATAAGATTCTAATGGCTTTATTTTTTGTCTCTATACCCAGTGGTGTGGAATCTATTTTTGTTATAGCTCCTAGTTCTAGCGCTTGTCAAAATAAGCTATGTGCTTTGGCATCTCGTTAGGAATTTAAGGCATCACCTAATGTTGTTAATGGTGCGTTACAAATTTTTTCTTGTGATGTATATTATTTACTTGATCTGGGTTTTACCCTTTTCCATGTGACTGCTTATATAGTTATGTCTATGGAATTCAACCTAAAGATTATTTTAGATCTATTTTATTTTTATAACTTAGTAGGCAATTTGTTTATTATTGAATGGGTCTATAGGGGGTGAGTGGTATCTATGAGTGGTAGACAGACTTTGGTGGATCTATTTGAGTTGGGTATGGTATATTTCAATGTAATCTTGGGCATGGGTTGGTTGCATTCTTCTTTGCAAATTTGGATTATTAAACTCGTAGGGTCATCTTTAGGTTCCATGGTGACCCGAAAATTGAATAGAAAGGTTGTTCCATAGCACCAATGGGGAAGTTTATTTCTTATCTTAAAGCTTGGAGGTCAATCTCTAAGGGTTGTCTTTATCACTCATTCTAAGTTAAAGATTCTAATTTTGAAGGTCCTTCTTTGTCTTTAATCCTTGTGGTTAATGTGTTTCTAAAGGTCTTTCTAGAAAATCTTCCAAGTCCTTCTTTATCTTCAGTCCCTATTTTGCTTATGAAGGATATGGATATATCTAGGATGACTATTCATATAGAATAGCTTGAGGATGAGAAGAGAAGGCAGACAAAATATAAAGAATAATAGGGTAAATGAGGAAGGTTTTTTTATCAAGGAGGTGCCCAGTCTCAGAGTGGTCGAGATCATGGAAAGTGGCAGAAAAAGGTGGAGGAGTTCTTGTTCCTTCTCTACTGCAAGTACTTTTTTTCCATAGTAGTTGGGCGACAGTTGTCATCATGGTGGTGATAATTCTCAGGCATAAGGAGCCCAGTCTCAAGCAAGTAGAGACCAGTCTATTTCATCGTGTCCTCCTTGTCAGTTTTTGGTCATTCTCACTTGGGATTCTGTGTTGAGGAAAGGGATAAGTGCTTTAACTATGGATAAATAGGTTATCAGCTCAGGGATTGTCCATCTAGCTAGGTCTGTATGGGGGAGAATAATATTTTGGTGACTTTATTTTCTGTTCCTACACCAAGTGGTGTTGCATCTGGTTCTATTACATCACCTGGTTTCAATGTTGGTCGGAGTAGATTGTATACTTTGGCATCTCTTAATGAATTTGAGGCATCACGTAATGTTGTTACTAGTACGTTACAACTTTTCTATCATGATGTCTATTGTTTGGTTGATCTGGGTTCTACCTTTTCCTATGTGACTCCTTATATAGTTGTGTCTTTTGGTTATGATCCAAAGATTATTTTAGATCTGTTTTCTATTTCTACCTAAGTAAGATATCCGATAATTACAGAATGGGTTTATAGGGGGTGTGTGGTATCCATGAGTAGCATACATACTTCAACGAATCTATTTGAGTTGGGTATGGTATATTTTGATGTCATATTAAGAATGGATTGGTTGCATTCTTTCTATGCAAATTTAGATTATTGAACCCGTAGGGTCATCTTTAGGTTCCCTTGTGAGTCAAAAATAGAATGTGAAGGTTATTCCTTAGCTCTAAGGGGGAAGTTTATTTCATATCTTAGATATTAGAGGTTAATCTCTAAGTGTTGTCTTTATCAGTTAGTCCCGGTCAAAGATTCTAATTTGAAAGGACCTTCTTTGTCTTCTAGCCTTGTGATTAATGAGTTTCTACAGGTCTTTCCAAATGATATTCCTGGTGTTCCTTCAGATATGGAAATAGATTTTGGTATTGATTTGCTTTCGGACACTCATGCAATTTTTATTCCTCTGTATTGAATGGCTTTAACTGAGTTATGCAAACTTAAGGAGAAAATTAAAGATCTTCCAGTCAAAGGGTTTATTAGTCCTAGTATTTCTATATGGGGTGCAACAATGTTGTTTGTGCACAAAAGAAATGGTTATCTTTGTATGTGCATCAACTACAGGTAGTTGAATAATGTAACAGTTAAGAACAAATATCCTCTTCCTCGGATTCATGTTCTATTTGACTAGTTGTAAAGTGCCAAGGCAGTTCTTCTCTAAGATAGATATTTTGTCTTGATACCATCAGTTGAAGATTAGAGAGATGGATATCCCTAAGATGGCTTTTCGGACCCGATATGGGCATTATTGAGTTTTTGGTGATGTTATTTGGATTGAAAAATCCCCTGTTATTATTTAAGTATTTGACGAATAAGATGTTTCAGCAGTATTTGGACCGATTTGTTATTGTGTTTATTAATTATATTCTGGTGTATTTGAAGACTTAGGTGGATCATGCTAATCACCTCCGTGTAGTGTTACAGATCTTAAATGAATAGTGGTTGTATGCTAAGTTATCTACGTACAAGTTTTGGTTGAATATTGTGACATTCTTGGGTCATATTATTTCCAGTGAATAATCATGGTGGATCCCCAGAAGGTGGTTGTGGTGAAAAACTGTTCTAAACCAATGACTCTATCTGATATTTGGAGCTTTTCGGTATTATAGGCGGTTTGTTTAGAGTTTTTCATCGATAGTTTCTCCTTTGACTAAGTTAACTAAGAGTAAGGTTAAGTTTTCTTGGTCGGATCCATGTGAGGGGATTTTTGAGAAGTTGAAGGATAAGTTGACTTCAGCTCCAGTTCTGACTTTGCCAAAGGGCAATGATGTGTTTGTGGTTTATTGTGAAAAATCTTGGTTGGTCTTTGTTATGTGTTGATACAGTATGGGAAAGTAATAGTCTATGCTTCTAGGCAGTTGAACATTCATGAGAGAAAGTATCCTACTCATGATTTGTAGCTGTTGGCCGTTGTGTTTGATTTAAATGCAGTATGTGTTATCATAGAAAGAGTTAAATCTCATTCTGAGGAGATGGCTTGAGCTTCTCAACAATAATAATATAATTCTCCACTACCACTCAGTAAACCTAATATGGTTGGTGATTCTCTTAGAAGGTTGTCCATGGGTATTTTGGCTTATATGGAAGTAGGGAAGAAAGAATTGGTTAAGGATATTCACCGTTTGGCAAATCTTGGGGTTCGTCTCTTGGATTCCAAGGATGGTAGTATGATGGTGCAAGAAGTAGTTAAATTATCTCTTGGTGCAGAGATTAAGGAGAAGCAAGTGTTGGATTCTACCTTGATGAAAATCAAGGGTAGGGTTAGTGGAAAAAAAGTGATAGATTTTGAGATTAGCAGTGATGGTACTTTGCTGTACTAAGGGAGGTTGTGTGTTCTTAATGTAGATAGTCTGAGGCAAAGTATCTTGGATGAGGCACACGAGTCGTGCTATGTTGTTCATCCTGGTTCTACTAAGATGTACCATGATCGCAGGGAGATCTACTGGTAAGTGGCATGAAGCGGGACGTGGTTTATTTTGTGTCCAAATGCATATTGTGTTAACAAGTTAAGGTTGATCAAATGAAGCCTAGTGGGTTGTATCAAGAAATTGGGTTTCCTGAATGGAAGTAAGATGAGATCATTATGGATTTCATTACCGATCATCCTCGGTCTCGGAACCTATTTGATTCGATTAGGGTCATCATGTATTGGATGACAAAGTTTGGGCATTTCCTGTCTACGTGGACTAATATTTCGGTGGCAGATTATGCAAAGCTTTATATTCAAGAGATTGTGAAACTACATGAGGTTCCTATTTCGATTATTTCTGATTGTGGTACGCAGGTTACATCCCACTTCAGGTGGTCTTTATAACAAAGGTTGGGGATTAAGGTGAGTCTGGGTACTGCTTTCCATCTACAGTCAGATAGCCAGATGAAAGAACTATTTAGACATTTGAAGATATACTTCGAGCCTATGTGATTAATTATGGTGGCAGTTGGGTGAGGCATCTACCTTTTGTAGAGTTTGCTTACAACAATAACTATCATAAGAGTATTGGTATAGCTCCTTTTAAGGGATTGTTGATAACTCTTAAACTACACATCTTTTATGAGAATGTAAGCGATCGTTGTCAATATATAACCCAACTAGGTTGGGGTAGAATCCCATAGGGAATATGGTGTGAATTTGAGTTATCTATGGGTTATTCAACTGATAGTTATCAGGTTCCTGTGAATGGGTTTTTTTGGAAAGGTAATAAATAATTACTTCTCAATTCAGTGTTTGAAATTAATCTAATAAGGAAAACCAAAGTTATGTTCACTATGGTTGTTGGGATCTGACAGACGCTAGTAACGGTTCAAGATTCTTGTGGTATGTAAGAACAACAGACTGTCTTTGTCGAAGTTATGTCTAAATCTTTCTCAAACTATTTAGACATTTAACTACCTAATTCTCTTGAACTTAGGGAATTTATATTTCATAACAGGAGTTATCTCAAGTTAATTAATCTTGTTACAACATTAATTATTAAATGGAAGTTTGATGTTTCTAAGTCCCGGTTGATAATTCACTTCTTACTACGGTTGATTTCTTATCTCAAGCAAATCACCAGTAAGCAAGGCCTATTGTTTGCAACCAATGGTCAGCGTATAAAATAATTGAATTAACAAGAAGTTTCTACCACCGTCAGAATCTTGAACACTTAGTTACGTTACAAACCCAAACCAAGATCCCACAACTCGGGTTAAGGTAATTTAGCTACTCATAATAAAATAATCAAGACAACAAATTGAATTCATAGTTTCATATATGAACTTATAGAAAGATGAATAGTAACAAGTGTTTCTCAGATTTGATTCACAGTAAGAAATCCCAAAACAATTGTATTACTCTCTCCCAAAATAATTGTAAAGTTCAAGTCAGAAAATTAGAGAGAAGAGATTCTCAAAACGTCAGTTCCCCCATTTTTATTTAAAAACCCTAACATATGCTTTAAATACTTCAACCTAATTATGGAAACAGAATCATTGATCACAGTATTTTCTCGGACAAGCGACGATATGTGTGATAGCCTATCAGGAATCTGATGACTTATTAGGAATGTCGTTAGCTCCTCTTCACTTTTGACAATCTCTACCTTAGGTTAACGATGAGACGTGATGGCTTATCAAACATGTGATGATTTATCAGAATTTTCATCTATTATTCACTTCAAATCCCATTCCTTGCCTAAGCGTCATAATGAGCCTGACGGCTTATCACACTTCTGATGGCCTATTGCAGATGTTGTCACGAATTCCAGCAGAAGCATATTATATATCTAAGCCTAATGATGAGCCTAACGTCTTATCACACTTCTGGCGGCCAATCACAGATGTAATCATGAATTTTAACTGAAGCCCATTCTCTGTCTAAGGCTGATGACTACTCTGATAGCTTAGCACAAGGCTGATGACTTATCAGATAAGTCATTATCTATACTTCCCTCTCTACTTGCTCAGAAATCAACTCTTTTACTTCCATTATTGCTGGTTCTCTAGAATCTTGACTTTTACTACAATATCAAACAGAAAATAATAAAAAACGATAAAATTTGCTTAACACTTTGCAATTATTCTTAGTTAAAAGCCTTAAATGTGTTAGCATCTTCTTACACATAAAAACCCACAACTTAAAAGAATTTCTTGTCATCAAGCAATTAGAGTACATCCGGCAGTCAACCATCCATAATATCTCAAAACATCTTCACCATCTCCAAGGTCAATTAATTTAAAAACAACAATTGTGCATATTATTGAATAACAATAATACGACACACACTAATCAAGATATGTCATCAATTCAGCAACAACAACCAGAAATGTACCAAGATTACACTATTCAAACAAGTTAGCAACTAGCAACGTAACCAGTGTGCCCTCACTATAAAAAAGTCCCACTCCGCGTATATCAGACATCACATATGTAACCATGGGGACAATCAAGAGACACTCACTCTCAGAATGAAGTTCTAATCAATGTATAGCAAATACCATAGGCTTTCCCTTATTTTCATTACCAAGATTTTTAGACAGGTCAGCTAGGATCACTATAGATCTTCTCTTTGGCTTGTAATGTAGGCTAGGGCTTGGTATCATACTCAATGATATTTAAAGTTACTAAGCCTCCTTGACACTACACTAGCTTTTGGGGTCTCACTTATTAACCTTATTCTATTCTTCTTTTTTCTTGATCCCACATATTCAGGATGGGTGCGGTCTTTTCTACAATCACTTCTTTTTTTTCAAAACTTTTCTTTTTTGCTCTTTTCCACCGCACCCAACTTTTTATTCTTTTCTTTTATTCTACCTTTATTCATACCCATTTTACATCATGCACCCCTGTGATATCGACCCTCAACTTAGTCCATTTGCCTAAGTCAAGGTACATAGTGTCCAAGAAGGACCAAGGACAAAATAGGTTCATTATGATATAAATGAGATAGTGAGAGATATTATAAAAAGGCTATTCAGGCTCAAAATAGGGATCAAGGGATATTATGCATACAGGGAAGGTCATTTAGGCTAAAAGTGGGCTAATATAAAAATATCCTATGATCATTTGCTAACCCCTATCCTTCAATCTAGGTAAGACTAACTGGATAAGTTCTAGATTCAACATACAAAGGGAACTAAGTAAGATCTCACACATATATGGCATAGAAGTATTTCACAAGTTGCTACTTATCTAGTTCATGCAATTGTTTAGCAATGATTTTCAAGTCACTAGAATTGGTACCATAAAAAGATGCACAGTGGTCACAATTAGATGCAAATCGCACATTTAAACAATCAGAATATTTGAGAGGTGTTCACAAAATAACAAAACCATGTTAACTGCCTCAGTTACTTGTATTTCTCCTAGTCAACTACAAAATTTTACAACAATAACTCACCCTATAACCTCAACTTAAAATCAAATAAAAGTTGAACTAAGTGTTAGGGTATACCAGGAGTAGATTAAGCACGGTAATCATGGGTCCCTGACCTTGCTGCTATATCATTAACTGCCTTATATCCATCGGGAGCCTCTCTTAGTTCTGACATATCTGGCTAAGCTATTGTTGGAGGCCAACTAGTTGAGACACATACGACTCTCGCTCGTAGGTCCTCCTCTCATTTCTCATTGTCAGCCAGGGACTCGATCATCGCCTTCTTCTTATTCTCTTTTTTAGCCTTCTTTCTCGCCCTCTTCTCTAGTTTTCTTTCTTTATTGCTATCCGGACTTTCTCTTTTAACATTACCTTTTTTCTCACCTTTCTTTTTCTTTTTCTTTATTTGTTACCCCATGAGATCAAGCAATGGGATTTCACTCTTAGACTCATCAACTATTGGGTCTGCCGATACCATAAGTTGGTGCTACTATAATACTCCAACATCCGCCTTTACCTTGTCCAGGGCTAATCTAAATTATGCAAGGTCTGAGACCGATATTTCTCTAAAGAATGTATTAAAATGATTTTCTAAGTTATCAATTTGATCGGGCAAGGCTCGGAATGGCTCAAGTGCAGTCTTAACTCTCTTTTCTACCGCAGAGGCAAATTCCTTGGCAAAACATTGTAGCTGAGCCTTACATCACTTGGTTTATTTTGCCACTATCCTAAAATTCATCGGGTTGAAGGCAAATTTTATGGTAATCACAGCAGTTGAAGAATTTATTTCCTTTCTAGGCACTGAGTCTGCTAGTACAGGGGATGTCAGTGGTGTAGCTTCAGAATCCAGCATCTCTACATTAGGTCTTTAGCTGGTATCTGTAACTGGTGTATTTGTTGCAACCCTTGCTCCTCTATCAAGTGTCAGCCTCAACTGATTTTCATCATATCGGATGGGGTTGTGGGTCTTCTTGGTAGGCACTTCGTTTTCTATCCCTACAACCCCAGGTACATTGGCTACCTTACATAACCTCATAAGTAGACAAGGGAAATGATATGCCGTGTCGGGCCTTGAGACCCAAATTTTTATCTTCTTTGCAATGATTTCTCTGAAGTTCAAGTTGAGTTTAGCCACAAGAATTACGCCTAGTATATCTCTACCGTCTCCAAGAATTTTATTTCCCTTAATAGGAATCAAATGTGTGTGCACTACACCTCACCAGAACCTTGCCTCTTGAATCAGGGAGGCCTTGAAAATCTTTTCATTCGTGTTGGTCAGCCATTTAGGTTTTCCTTCAGCTATGAGGGTGGCTAACCAAGATTGTTGATTTGCATGATTCTTCGACCAAGCGTAGAATGTAGGTGAAGTGGCCAGATAAGTGAATTTGGGGCCATGAAGAAATCTGTTGATTGTTGTTTCTGAGAGATCCACCATCATACCCCGTACTGGAACTTTATCCAACAAGGGTTGATCTTCTAATTTCTCCCTTTCTTTGTACATGTTCTCCAATCGAGCCTGATAGTTTTCATAGAACTCCCAAACTAGTGTAGGGAAAAATGATCTTCCTCCTTTCGCGGTCCATCACAAGTTGTAGTCTCGAAATTTCTGCTCCACTTCAGTATATCTGCTGAACCCAGTAGTTATGATCTTATTTTCTTCAAAGAATTACCTTTTAATGGTCCTTCTTTTAGTTCTGAGAAGTCCATCATACAAGTTTTTTTGTGCCTTGGGAATTTACCACCTAGCACTGTCTTGGACCCCAAGGTTCTTGTATTTTACAAGAGTTCCCTGAATCGGAGATTCTTTACAATCCTATTTATTTGTAGAAGGGAACTCAGATAATCGTCCCTTAGATTCAGGTTGCTCAGATTCAGCATGCTCTGACTCAGGCTTCCTAGACTCAAAATGCTAAGACTCAAGCTGCTCAAAAGTCGTCTGCTCAAAAGCTGTATTGTTAGGTCATGTTGTTGCTTTAGTATAACTTTCTTCACTCTCCTCCACCTCAACTGGTAGAGGTAGCGAAGGCTTTTTTGGGCTTTTCTTTTTCCTTTAAATTCCTGAACAGTGGTTCCACCTACTCATAATCATATTCATCATCGAAGAGTCTCTGAGGTACACTCTCCTTTGTCACTTTATTTATAGGTTTGTGGCTTTTTCCTTTGGGTTCCATTTTAAGGCCTATAGAAAAAGAAAGAACTCATTTAGAACTCATGATCATCCAACTTAAGAAGTTCAATCATTATCATTCCATATCCCTCAAAAGATGTTCGCAATTGTATTAGATCAAAGTTGTGATAACATGTTCTAATAAGTCATCACAAATGTGATAACTGATCATTTGTTTCGTCAGCCTTAAATAGAACAGGCTTATTTTTCTCAACTTATGACGACATATTCCAATAAGATGTCACAAATGTGATAGCTTATCAAACCCGTCGTTAGCTCAGAATACAACCTCCATCTCAGTTTAGTCTTGATTATCAATCTACTTTCTTCTTAGAATCATATGGAGTTGTGTTCTTGAGCTAAGCCCTAGGATTTTATGCAAAATACAGCACTGTACACCCTAGATTCTGTTTTTCACGTAATGGCAAGTTATGGTTTCCTCAATCCCTTTGAAACTATGATTTACATCAGTTACATCACTTACCTAATAAAGATGAGAGTTGAGTTATGAGTATACCTGATAGGCTACTTCACTTGGTTACGCGAGTGAGAGAAAGTAGTAGATGAAAGAAGAGTTCTTAATCTTGATTTCAAACCCACACTTCACAGGGAAGAATGTTTTTCTTGTTTTACTTAGGAATTAATTTTGAAAAGAGTAAGTAAATAAACTAAATATGGAAGGAAATAGAACTTAAAGAAAAGAAAGGAGATACGTAGGAAGGTGAAAAGTTTTGACTGTGGGCCAGGTCAAATATTTTAGTATTTGGGCCTAAGATTACCTAACGGCTTATCATATATTTGATAAGTCATTGTAGATTTCATCAACCATAGGCAAAGTATTTCCTTCTTTTGGATTTTATGACGACATATCTGACGGCTTATCACAATTGTGATAACTCATCACATCTGTCATCAAGGTCTCTTGGCTGACTTCATTAATTTTTACCTAGACCCCTGCATACCTCTTCAGTTCTTTATGCTTCCTATCTAAATAAATTAAAACAACTTGCATTTAAACATAAAAGTATTGGGTTGCCTTCCTATAGCACTTGATTTAATATCAGGCACGACTAGGTTATCTTGACTACTCAAACTTCATCAAGACACTATGCTGCTACCTATTTCCCATCTTCATAAAACACATCCACAATTGAGAAGACACTCATCTCCTTTTGTTGTGTCAAATATGAGTGCATTTTCAATCTTACTTCTTTGTCATTAAATGTGAACTTCAGCTCATTCAGCTCTATGTCCACTAGTACTCTCCCATTAGTAAGGAATGGTCTACCCAAAATGATAGGTACTTCAAAATCAACCTCACAGTCAAGGACAACAAAATCAGTAGAAAGTATAATATTAGATACCTTTACCAATACATCATGTAATATTCCTATTAGCCACTTTACAGACCTATCCTCCATCATCTACCATATGTTTGTCGGGGTACGATCCCCCAAACCTATTTTTTTTACACGGCTAGCAGCATCAGATATATGCTCGCCCCCAGATCATATAGGCCTTAGTGAAATTGAGAAACCCGATTGTATATAGAATAGTGAATGCTCCTGTGTTTACCTTTTTTTGCACCAAGGACCTTATAGAAATAGCACTACAATGATGGATATTATCCTCTGGTTCGTAGCTCACCACTCTTTTCTTTATCATAAGGTCCTACATGAATTTAGTATATCCTGGCATTTGCTCGAGTGCCTCAAATGCTCGAGTACCCCTTGGATATGAGTTGTATCCTCTTTCCCCAATCCTCTTGTTCCTTGGAAAGTGTGGTGATGGTTACTCAATGTCCTAGGTACGAGTGAGACACCCTCCGATCGTACCTAAGTGTATGAGTTGTACACAACCTAATTGTATAGAGTGTGTCTTGATAAAAAACGTGGACTATTTTTGGTACGACTAAAGTGTATGAGTCGGGCATGAGTTATACCTTTTGGATATGACTCAATGGTGGGTAGTCATACCCTAACAAGAAAGGATGATGTAAGAGAATCCTAGGGTACTAGTTAGGGTATCACTTTTACCCGACGGTATGATTCCCTTAAGTGAGTTGTAGCCAAGGATGGGATCACTTTTCAACTTTTAGTTGAGGACCTTATGATGATTTCCCATACACAAAACCCTAATTCCCCTCACAATATAAGAATTTTTAGACTCCTAAACATCCATTTTGATGGATAAAACATCCAAAATATTCTCTATAACACATTTGTGAAGAATTAGAGGCTAGGGTTTCAAGGGCATGCATCTTGGAGCAAGGTGAAGTCAAGATTCTTGGTGAATCAAGTTGTTTAAGGCATGTAACTCTCTCCCTTGTGAATTAACTAAAAAAATACTTATTTAAAACTTGGACTAGTAAGTGTACATGGGGGCTTTGAAATTAAATGAAAAGAGTTTTTATTGTCAATAATGAATAATGTTTTGTTATTGCTTGAGCATATGATTATACATGTTATTAGTGATGTCTAGCATGTGTGGGTACTTGTTGTATGTGGTATAACATATGGGTCTTGAATACCACTAATAATGATGAATTTGGCCTTGATAATGGTATGCACATAAGGTGTTTGTGAAAATGTCTAAATCAATTGTCTAGACACAAGTTAATGAAGGAAAACTAGTGTATTGGTCTACTGAAAATAAATGAGACATGATATTGTTTCAATGCATGTTAGTACTTACTAAATGATTTGTAAAGGCCTTATTTACCATGAATTGAGTCGTGATGAATGTGAATGCTTAGTAAATGGTTGGTAAGAATCTTCTTAATCATGTAATGTATTAATTTATGACTTTAGATGGTGTGATGGCCCAATAAGTTTGAATGATTGATAAATGGTATTTTAACGATGTTGTTGGCCATGTAATTAGTTAAATTATGACCATGTTAGAAATACTAATGAATTATAATTTTTTGGTAAGGATCTTGATGACCGTCGAATGAATTGAATGATTATTTGAGTTAAAGCATTAACCTAATAAAGTGTTCAATCTATAAATGTTCCCATGAAGATCTTTTGATTTCTTGTGGTTGTGTTTTGGATAAATGGTTCGAGTATTTAAGTATTTCAATGAGTTTTATGGATGTTACACAATCAAATAAAGGGGTTAAGATCTCAAACCTCAACTAACAAAGGCAATGAAATTTCTTTTGTCTTGAGTCCCTTGCCTAATGAAATAACAAGGGGTTATAGTCCCTAGTCCAATAAAATAGCTTATGGTTAAAGTACCTTGCCCAATAAAATAAGTAGTGGCTATAGTAAATACTCCAATGAAATGGTTTGTGGTTAAAGTGCCCAATGAAAGAACTAGTGGTTCGAATCCATAGTCTAATGAAATTGCTTATGGTTTGAGTCCCTCTCCCTATAAGATAACTTTTGGTTTGAGTTCCTTGCCTAATGAGTCTTTTGAATAGGCTAATTTGGTTGAGTTGGATTGCTGTTTGGATCCCCATGAATTCTGCAATGAAGAATTTTAGGGTTCTAAAATTTTTAAGGTGAAATGTAGAAAGTTCTTTACTCCTTGTCTCATGAATTAATAATCTAAGATTGATTGCTATGACTCTTTCCATGACTTGACAAGATGTAAAAATATATGTATATATATCTTTATATATGCCTATACTAATGTAAAGATGATTGCACATGATGTGTTTGCTTGGATTGAACAAAAACGCTATTTTATACTTATCCTCGAGATATATGCTAGCGCTCCAACTGTTAACCATAACCGAATGTTATGTCCCCATGAGACAGAGGAGCCGGAGCTTCTTCTTCATTTTCTATAGAGTGACCAAGTTGTTCGAGCGGTTTGGGCTTTGACATTGAAGTGGTGAGCTTCCATTCCCTAGGGGGCATACATTTCATAGTCTTTTACTTTAAGTCATAGACTTGCATAGACTTGGTATTTGTCTATTGTTAGGGGCATGTCATAATATATTATTGACATCAGTTTAGTAGAGGATTTGTGAATGACTATGGACTTGGGTATATTGGCTAGATTATTGACAATAATAAAATGTTAGATATTGTGTACATATTGACTATTATCTTTATTTCCAGCTACTATAATATTTGGTCGGAGTTCATCTAACACATTTGAATTAAATGTATTGTTAGGTTAGGTTGA
This sequence comes from Capsicum annuum, assembly GCF_002878395.1. Taxonomy (NCBI): domain Eukaryota; kingdom Viridiplantae; phylum Streptophyta; class Magnoliopsida; order Solanales; family Solanaceae; genus Capsicum; species Capsicum annuum. Next base: position 88,615 of record NW_025856328.1, on the reverse strand, counting down.
CGGGGAAATCTCCGGTCCAAGTTGGGCTTGAGATGTCCATAAGACATGACTCAGTTTTGGGGTATGTCAAGTTGGTATCGGAGCCTAAATTCATGGCAATTTGGGAGTCCACAAATCCATGTCATGTAGAGTCTCTCTTATGAGTGAGAAACTGTAATACTCTAGAAAATTTTTCGTTGAAATTTTCTGCGTAAACGTATTGGATCCTATCTTCGAGAATTATTTATAATTTTTCTGTATGTCATTTCTTGCATTTCGACCCATCATTTCGTAGAGAATCAAATAAACTTTCAAATGATATGTGGATCACCCAAAACGGACACTCGAGCGATGAGTTACGACCATTTCGATCAAACTACGACCATTCTGATCGAACTGTGAACAGTAAAATGTCCAAAAAAAAATACTGCAGCCAGGTTATTTTTTTGGTCAACTTCAAACGATCATAACTCATTGTACATAATGAAATGTGTGAGCTTCTACAAATCAATGGAAATCTCTGAGAGTCTTTTTTCCAATAAAATTGGTTTCAACCAATTTGGACATCGGAGTAAAAATTTATGGCCAATTTACTTCAGCCTATCGGATAGATCACTGAAGGACAGATTCGGGTTTTATTTGTTTCTTAGGGGCATTTTGGTATTTCACCACTCTTTTAAACCTCTATAAATACCCCATTCAGCTGAGAACTTGTATTATTTTCCTCTCATTTCTCTTATATGTATATATATATATATATCAAGTTAGGGTTAGGGTTAGGGTTTTAAATTTGGGGAAATTAATTGGAGGCATTGATTCAAGAATTCCTTCCGTAAATCTCTTCCGACCATGAAATCTAAGGTATGCAAGTGTTTATCTATGGACTCCTTTCATCCATAGAGTCCACGAATCCCTTTTTGAAAGTTCAAGTTATGTGTATATATATATATATATATTTTCTAGACTTTGATGATGTGTATATATATATGTTGATTGATATTTGATGGTTGAGATATATATGAGGATTATGTATGTTACTTGATATATATATATGATGATTATGCATGTTGGTTGATATATATATATATATATATATATATATATATATATATATATGTGCGGTGATGGTGTATATTGGTTGATACATGCATGTGATGATTATGTGCGTTGGATGAGATATATAGAGTGGCAGAAAACATAAGAATTTGACAAATTCACCAATGCCTAAAAGTGCATGTAAGGTATTTGTGGAATTGTCTAAGAGTCTATAAATTTACGTTCTTAGGATATAATAAGTTCTAAATGACTAGACTACTTTCTATGTATACGTTCAACATGAACTCCATGTTATTGTCTAAAATTGGGGATGTTGTGTGGAAGGCTTATGATATGGTTGTAAGTGCGGATGAGGGATTTCGTTGGTATAATTAAGATAAATGATGGTGTTGTAGTATATATAATTGTTCATACTGACCTACGCCTAAATGGTGTATGCAAGGTAATTGTAGAAATGCCTAGTTGAAGAAGAATGGATCGTATGACCCCTTGTGATCGAAGTGATGAGTTCATACCATACTTGCATGCTATGTGTTTATTATGATGCTTGAGGGAAACGGTAAGGCCATTAGGCCACGCTAAGTGTGAAATATCTAATTATGGGTCGAATTGCATATATCAAGATCTTAAAAAAAAGAACCTTGAGAAGTGAGCCATGATATTTTGAATGTATGCTATTTGTGTATATCTCGATTGGATGAACTATGTTATGTTGTATTCTTCTTTAACCATATACATCCTTGTTGAATGATCTACTATGTAATGGCATGAGATCCCAATACTTGTATATGAATATGATCTTCAAATGATTGGTGTGAGGTGTTAATGAATGCATGGTGCATGATGGCCTGTCAGCATGTGAGTATGCGTTGCTGTATACTACATATTAATTATATTATTGATTGCTGGGGGTACGTATGCCCGAAATAGTCTGCTGGTCTAGGGCTGAGTCAATTCAGAGATAATCTTAGTCATGCTACGATCGATGAATTTCTGATGATTTGAGAACTTAACATAAATTCCGTGACAACTTAGTATGTGGGGTTTTGAACAAGATTATCCTTTTGATCTTGTGCCCGAAATTTTATTTACTTATATTGATATAAGATTTTATATGTTTTTCCATGGATTAGAAATATGATTTTATAGCTCATATTGTTATCCATGAAATATGAAATTTTGTAAATTGGCACATATATGATTTTGAATTAGAATTGTGTCAAAAATTACTTGGTTATGAATATACGATGATTTGAATTATTAAACCTTTATTTATATAATTATACCATTACTTCCTTATTATGACTTGATAATTGTTATCGAGAATTATGTATCCCTACTATTGATTATTATTTCAAGTGTCTTTAAAATATGAGTTGGATTGTGAATTGAGGCGTGTTGATGTTGAAGTTGAAGGGCTATGATGAGCCTTGGCATTGTTTTGATGTTATTGATATTGTGGTGGTTTAAAAAGGTGATACATTTCGATGTTGGAAAATATTCTTTATTTGAGTCGAGTTAGGGATCCTCAAATGACTATTTAATAATTTGACAAAGATACATGATTTGGGTCATCAGTTGACCCTTGAGATATTTTGAAGTGGAATCTCTAACGCGTTTTGAGCTTGTCGGGGAGTAGTACTTAGCACCGAGAGGGAAATTTGGTATTTCCCCAAACCTATGTGCCACCGTAGGGATGTTTGATGATGATATTATTGGCCAGAGAGCCCAATTGTGATTATTGCATTTTTAAGGTCGTACTCCCTGGCAAAGAGTATGACACTCCTGCCAACAGGGGTTTCAAACGTTGGTATTCCACGTAGCTCACGTGGATTTGTTGGTTATAGGAAACTCCCCTATCGATAAGAGTATGTTTCTTGAACTATCGAGTTGCTCCAAGTCTTGAGTTGATGAGTTTGGTTGTCTATGATGAGTCATGAGAGTTTATGATGAATATTGATGATTTTATGATGATTTATGGGATTTTACTTATGTTTTCCTCTCTATAATATTATGAGAAATATAGATAATGAAATTCAAGCAATGTTAGTCTTCATTTTCTGTACGCATGTTTTACGAAATTAAAGATATTATTCAAATTATTGTGTGCACCCCTATATATTCAGTTGCTTATAAGGAGTCATGGTGAGTTATTTAACTACTTCCCATGGTTTTTGTGTTAGTATAAATCTTCAAGAGTCAGGGGTGTGAGTGTATTTGATTGATCAGTGTTGGTATCTTGTGATTCAGTAATGCAGTATCCCAGTACAGTAGTGAGTTTCGAGGATAGTAAAGTGGTATCCTAGCTGTGGTATCTGGAGTCGTTATAATTGTTATAGTGGCTGTGAACTGTGCATTCATATATGTGTACTCGTTCGTTATTCTCATGATTATTCTGTTGATTAAATGTTCATGCATAAGCCCTTGCATTTAGCTTTCCCTGCTTGCATACTCAGTACATCTTAGTACTGATGCATTCGCGCTATAGTGTTCTTTTATTTTGGGGCACCTTAGGTTCAGAGGAGTGAAACTTGGAGCATCTTAGAAGTCACTTGTATAGCAGCAGTGGGTGCAACAGTGAGTCGTCATCATCCAAGGATGTTGTTATTATAGTATTTGATTTTAGTAGACGGAGTTAGTTAGGGGAATTGTTCCTTTAACTCCACAGTTCCGGTAGTGTAGAGGCTTTTCAAATAGAGGTATTAGTGTGTGGTTTAAGGTATTGTATATTTCTAGATGTTTGAACCTTATGGAAAGTGTTAGCCAGTTTTCGCTTTATTATATTATGCAGTGAACAGGTACAGATATCAGAAAAAGAGTTAGCTTATGGTTCTTCGGGATCATAAGCACTATGTGGCATTTCGGTTCTCAAGAATCGGGGTGTTACAATAACATGCCATACTTATAAATGATGGGCTATGAGACATTTAGGGATGTTTGCCATTTTTATGTTTCATTCTCAAGCTATATAAAGTCTAAGGTCTTGGATTCCTCTTATATTTGCTTTCTCATCTTTCCAATCATGTATCCAAATAGATCTAATGTTCAGGAAAGCTCTTCTACCCCAACGAAGGGCAATATTAAAGAAACTCATCATATTTCTGAGATATAGACCTGGTCAAGGGTCGTGGCATCTGACTATCCTCGAGGGGTTCCACCTTTTAGCACTAACCCTATTTTTCGAAGTGACACTTCTCCTCAGCCACCTCAAAATTCCAATTTTTATCCCTACTTTAATCTGTTAGCCTAGGTTAGTGGAAAGTGATCCAAGAGGAAGTATTGGGTGGGTCTAAGCTTCCATTCTGCAGCTAGTGTCCCCTACCCAAACCCATTGGGAGGAAGGTGTTTTATAATTGGTAATGGTTATAGGGAGCAAGGTTCCAAACATCAATTCAAAGGGGCCCAATCATCACTCACTTATTCCCCTTGTCGGTTTTATGGTCAATCACACCATGGTTATTCTTAGAAAAGAAAGAATAAACTGTTTTAAATGCCATTAATTAGGTGACATACAACGGGATTATCCTATAATGATTGCCACTTTGGAAAAAATAGTACCAGTTGCCACTTAACTAGCTCTTGCACCTAGGGGAGCATCTTCTAGCTTCGACATTGACAAGGAGTGTCTCAATGATCTTTCTATCCCTTGGGTGCTTGAGGCACCTTCTGATTCTGAAGTGGGTATGTTGAAACTTTTCTCCTGTCATGTATATTGTTTTCTTGACCAAGGCTCTACTCTTTCTTATGTGACCCCATATGTGACTGTGTATCTTTGTTATTAGTCATGAGAGTCTTTTAGTTCCCTTTATTTCTGTCTACCCTGATAGTAGACTCTTTGGTTGTTAAGAGGGTTTATAGGGGGTTTGTGGCATCTATTATTTATAGAAAAGCACTTGTAGACTTGATAGAGTTTGGAATGGCTATTTTGATATTTTCTTGAGGATGTATTGGTTACATTTATGTTATGCTTCCTTAGATTGTCGAAACCATAGGGTAATGTTCATATTCCCTAATGAGCTAATCATTGCATGTGGAGGTGGTTCTTTGGTACCTAATGGGAGGTTTATTTTGTATTTTAGAGTCCATAGGTTAATCTTAAAAGGGCATTTGTATTATTTGGTCTAAGTTAAAGGTTTTAACTTGTAAGGTTCTTCCCTAGATCCCATTACCATTGTTAATAAGTTTCTCTTTATTTTCCTAGTGATCCTATAGTTATTCCTCCCAATAGGGAAGTTAATTTTGGTGTTGATCTTATACCGGGAACTTTTCCTAGTGTGTCTCCTTAAAATGCTCTCATGTTGTTCGTGCGCAAGAAAGATAACTTCTTTCTTATGTGCAGTTATTATTGTCCATGGGACAAAATAACCATAATAAATAAGTATCTCTCCCTAGAATCGATGATTTATTTGATCAAATTCAATGTGCAAAGTGTTTCTCTAAAGTTGATCTGATGTTGGGTTATCATTAACTTACAGTTAGGGAAATGGATATCCTTAAGACCGCCTTTAGAACTCGGTATGATCACTACGAGTTCTTAGTCATATACTTTGGGTTGACCAATGCCCCTCTGGCATTCTTTAATTTGATGAATAGGGAAGTTGAGTATGGGATTGGCCCTTGTCCAACTCTTATTCCTCCTTTATAGAATGGTTTTTGTTATAGGAATACCAAATATCCTTAGTGTACCGCCTGAGTGATACCAAACAAAGCAGAGTGTTGTGCTTTCTTGCATAATGGGAGAAGGTACAAGATTGATCCTAAATTTTCTTCTAGAGGTGGTCCCCTAGGGAAGGTTAGGTTGCATACACTAGTGATTCTTTCCTATCTCGGTCGACAGGGCACTCTACTAGTCTGGAATGCATTCTATTAGCATGTTTACCTAAGCTTTTTATCTTGCATATGTTTTGTTCCCTAGATATAAGTCTTAACTTTACATTGGGTTACCAATGGAATATCCGATGGTGTGTTATTTGGTGTTTGGTCCTAAGTTCTCATCCATTGGTATGTTGTGTCGAGATGGGTTTCATTTACGACGTAGGTGGTTGCTATGAAACCCTTCATTCCTATAGTGTCGTGTCTCTTTTGGGGGTCTTGCCTTGAGTGGCATAAGTGGTTCCTGTGCTTTAGTTCCTTTGGACCCTTCTTGTATTGAGGTGATAGTGGCTGGGGGAACATGGTCATGTTTTGACATGGGGAAATCTAGAAGTCCCTAAGTGGGGGAGATTCTAGAGAGGCTTCTAGAACTAAGGTTTTAAAGAGGAGTGGCTAGTGAAAACTTTTGTAAAAATTATAAATAGTGCTAGATCTTTGGAAGGATAGATCAAATCACGAGTATAAAAGTGGTAGGCTTGAGAGTTACATTTGGTAGATATACCAATAGTTCTGTTGGGTGCTTAAAAGATTTTGGAAGGCATGTAAATGAGTTTTTTTATTGAATAATTGTGCTATGGTTTTGAATTTTCAATCTTATGTAGGTGATTTTGGCTATAATTTTCGGTTGTAGTTTTCCTATGTCGTCTACTTGTAGTTTGGATATGATAATGGTAATAGAATAGAGTAGTGTTTAGGATGGATGTAAGGAATATAGCCCGGTGCCTTTAGCTAACTACATCAAAGATTTGGATAGGCTTGAATATAAAAGTTATGTATGGCTATACTCAGGCTTATAGTGGTGTGTCTCCGGGATGCTATAAGTTGAATCGTACTTACTCTCTAGTATTGGGATGGCCTTTTTGAGGCGTTGTATGGTAGGAGGTAGTGATCTCCTATTGGGTGGAACAAAGTTAGCGAGGGTAAGTGGCTTTGCCCCAATCTAGTTCACCAAGCCTTAGAAAAGGTGAAATATTGAAAACCGCTCATAGTTGCCAAAAGTCCTATACGAATGTGAGGTGAAACATTTAGAGTTTTCTGTTGGTGATTGGGTATTCTTTAAGGTGTGTCCCATGAAGGGAGTGATGCAATTCTATGAAAAGGGGAAGATTAGTCCCCGTTATTTAGATCCCTATCTTATTTTTAGAAGGATTTGTAATGTTGCCTACAAGTTGGAGTTGCCTTCTAGATTGAACTCTATTTCCTCGGTTTTCCATATCTCTATTTTGCAAAAATCTGTGGGTGACCCTTCCTTAGTTGTTCCCTAGAAGGGTGTTAGCATTTCAGACTCTTTGTGATATGAGAAGATCCTGGTGAGGATCTTGGATCGGCAAGTTCGCCGGTTGAGAACGAAAGAAGCGGCTTCAGTGAAGGTTCTATGGAGGAACCAATAGTCCGAGGAAGCTACTTGGGAAGCGGGAGAGGAGATGAAATCTAAGTATCCACAATATTTTCCCATTATGGAAACTGGTGGTCAAGGTATATGTTAATCCTATTGATTTAATGTATGTCATTAATAGATAATGGGTTCAAGTCCCTAAGATTAGAATTGATCAAGTTTTTAAGAAATGATGAGCTTGAATCCCAAAGACAATGAAATGAATAGTTGATTGATGATGATCATGATAAATGTTATATCCTTGTGGTATACCTTGTTCTAACTTGTTTAGAGGTTGTTTTGATGCGTGATCGTAAGTCAACTTATGTTTATGCTTCCTTTACCCATCATTCGCGGACGAATAATCCAAGTGTTGGGGAATTGAAACACTAAGGCTTAGAACCATGAGAAAAATTTCTTCATTTGATGTCACTAGTCTTGGTAAAACTAAGGTCATAAGTTGTACACCTTGGATTCAAGTCGTATCCTCTTTCCCCAAACTTCTCATGCCCTAGAAAATATGGTGAGGGTTACTTACTATCCTAGATTTGAGTGAGCCACCCTCCAATCGTACCTAAGTGTACGAGTTGTACACAACCTAACAGTATAGAGTGTGTCTTGATTAAAAAGTTGACTTTTTTTTATATGAGTGAAGGATATGAGTTAGGGCGTAACTCGTACCCTTGGATACAACTCAATGGTGGGTAGTCGTACCCTAACTAGTATTGACGACCTAGGAGAAGCCTAGGGTATGAGTTAGGGTATCCCTCGTACCCTAGATCACATTTAACTTAAGTGAGTCATACCCAAAGACAACTAATTTTCCATATTTTAGTTGAGGACTTTATGGTAATTTCCCACACCCAAAACGTTAAGTCCCCTCAATATATAAGTGTTTGTAGCATCCTGAACATTCTTTTTGATGGATCAAACATCCAAAATACTCTCTCTAACTCATTTATGAAGAATTAGAGGCTAGGGTTTCAAGGATGTTCATCTAGGAGCAAGGTGAAGTCAAGATTCTTGGTGAATCAAGTTATATAAGACATGTAACTCTCCCCCTTGTTAAATAACTCAAAAAACATTTATTTAACACATGGATTAGTATGTGTACATGGTGTCTTTGAAATAAAATTAAAGGGGTTTCTGATGTCAAAGATGAATAATGTTTGTTCTTTCTTAAGCCTATAATTATACATGTTATTTGAGATGGCTTGCATGTATGTGTACTTTTTGTATGTGGTCTAACATATGGGTCTTGAATAACCCTAATAATGATGAATTTCACCATGAATTTTACCTTGATAAAGGTATTCACATAATGTGTTTGTGAAAATGTCTAAATAAATTCTCTAGTAAATTGTTAATGGTGTGTTGAACTAGGGTATTGGTCTAGTGCATATGAATGAGATAAGATATTGTTGCAATTCGTGTGAGCACTTAGAACATGATTTTTAAAGGCCTTGTTGACCACGTATTGAGTCATGATGAATATGGATGCTTTGTAGAGGCTTTGTGGATGACTGTGGAGTTAGGTTAATCGGCTAGATTGTTGTCATTAATAAAATGTTAGAAATTCTCTAAGTATTAACTATTAGCTTTATTTTCCTCTACTTTGAGATATTTGGTCGGAGTTCATCCAATACTTATGAACTGAATAGATGGTTAGGTTGGGTTGACGGGGGCGATCTCCGGTCCAAGTTGGGCTTGAGATGCCCACATATCATGGCCCGATTTTGAGGTATGTCACTCACTACATTCTAGATCATGGTGTCCGTTGTGTCATTTGCCTTGCCTTGATGCTATGAGATAGAGAAATATCACGACCCATAAGCAGCTCCATCCATCTACACTTCCGAGATTTAAGTTCTCTTAGGTTCGTAAGATGCTGAAGAATATAATGATCTGTGAAGATCACACAATTCGCACCATAAAGCCTTCAAATATTAAGCACAAAAACTACTATTGCCAATAATGAGTGGGGTGGTTGTACTAGTATGACTTTATCTGCCTCAACGCATAAGCAATAGCATGCCTCTAATACATCAATACAAAGCCCAAACCAATACTAGAAGCATCACAATACATGGTAAATCCCTTACCCTCAATAGGAAGAGTTAACATAAAAGGTTAAGTAAGAAACCCCTTGAGTTTTCCAAAGCTCAACTCACAATCCTTGTGCTATCGAAAAGGAACCTCCTTCTAATTCATTCTAGTCATTGGCGCTACAATAGTAGCAAAACTCTCAATGAACCATATATAAGAACCGGCCAAACCAACGAAGTTGTGAAACCTTGACGGAGATGTAGATTTGGCCCAATCACAAATGGCTTTGATCTTTGTTGGGTCTACTATAATATCATCCTTAGACAACACATGACCAAGGAATGTCACTGACTCATACCCAAACTCAGACTTTAAGAACTTTGAAAAATACATATGATCTCTCAAATTCTAGATCATATTCCTTAAATGTTGCATATCCTCTTCCCTACTCTTTCAATACCTAAGGATGTAGTTGATGAACGTAATTACAAGGGAATCCAAATAGGACTTTAACGCTGTTTATCAAATCCATAAATGTAGTTGTGGTGTTAGTCAACCTAAAAGACATAACTAGGAGCTCATAATGACCATAAAAGTTTCAAAAGGTTGTATTCGACATATCCTCTATCTGAACCCTCATGTGATGGAACCGGGCATCAAATAAATCATAGAGAACACTACTTCTCCTTGAATCTAGTCAAAAAAAAATCAATATGAGGCATAGATAATCATTCTTAACCATCACCTTATTTAGTTTCCTCTAATAAATACACATACAATTAGAGCCATATTTTTTCTCTATAAAGAATGAAGGATCTCCCCAAGGATATGCACTCGTTCTAATGAAACCCTTACGAAAAAGAGTCTAAAATTGAGAATTTAGCTCTTTAAGGTAGACAAGAGTCATACGATAAGGTGCCATAGAAATAGGCCGGGTGCCTAGGTGAAGAGAAATAACAAACTCAATACTATTCTCAAGAAGAAAGATAGGTAGGTTGGTAAGGAATTAAATCAAGAAACTTACGAACTATAGGAACAGAATCAAGCGATGGACACTCCATACTAACATCACAAATATAAGTGAGATAAGACTAACAACCACTCAAAATAAGCCTCCTGGTATGAATATAAGAAATAATCTGCATCATTTTGTGGGTAACAACACCCTGTCTTACTATTGTAGGTACACTAGGAATGGAAAAGGTAATGGCCTTAGCAAAACAATCCAGGACCACATAGTAGTAGGGTAACCAGTCGAATTACTAGAATCACATCAAAATCCACTATATCTAACACAATAAGAGCCACTTGAGTGCCAAACTCTCTAACAATCACAACACATGATCTTAAAACTTGATCCACTACTAAAAATCACCTACAGAAGTAGATACACATACCGACATAGATAATGAATCACAACATAAATCTAACCATGGAGCATAATAAGAATACACATAAGAAAAAGTGGATCCAAGTTAAAACAAAGCAAACATCGACTGACGGCATACTAAAATTGTACAAGTAATAACATTATCTAAAGACTCAGCCTTGGTTCTAGCAGGTACTACATACAACTGAACATATCCACCATCTTGTTATGCTCCTAACTGGCCTCCTATCCTAGCTGCCTAAGAACCTTAGGCCACCCCTACGACCTTGCATACCACCTTTAGCTTAGAGATGAGCTTCCTGTGATTGGTGGAATATTCCAAGCTAAAGGACTAATTACATAACAGTTGGTACATTCTCTTAAGAAATAATGAAAATCTCCAAAACCAAAAAATCTTACTAACCTAGAATAACCATTATGACTAGAATAGCCAGATGACGAACACCTCTAAGGCAGAACACAACCCTAGCCGGGATGGTCATCGGAGCTAGACTGGCCTCCATTAATAATCTATTATGCTACCTAAACTAGTCCACTAGATTAACCCTGATCCAGATACGGCTAATGGGGAGATACCTACCTAAAGAGCTAATACCTCAGAAATGTGAGCTACTACACTCCCACTGAAACTACCCTAATATCACAAGCACTTATTACTGCCCCTTGGGTCTCTCGATGTGTTTCCTCCATTAGTTATGAATGATTATAATGCACAGCAACAAAACTCTATGTAGTCATACGAAGAGGAAGTCCAAATCCTCAAACAAAGTATTGAACCCTGTCATACTAAGTAGTTAAAATAGAATTAGCATGCCTAAAACTCATGAAATCAAACCTTACACTGCATAATTTTAATAAAGACCATCTCCCTCGATAACTAATCTCTCAAATGATCCCTAAGGCTACGTGGTATGTACTTCTCCCAAAAGACCTTGAAGAACTGGGTTCTTATCAAAGAGAAAGATCCATCTAAATTGGAATAACGATGACCTCTCTACCAAGGTCGAGCTTCCAAGTCCAACTAAAATTTAGTGTAATCCATAAAATGAGTCTTAACTAGGCCCAATTTATAAAGTCTATCCTTAAAAGCAATCAAGAACTCATACACATCCTCTTCTAGTGAATGAGAAAACCTAGGAGGTGCTAATCTCAAGAATCGATGCTACATATTCTGCTCCTTGGCAGATATAGTAGGCTAGGAAAATATCAGAAAAGTTACTACTAGTGCAAGAGGGACTTCAACTTTGGGAGTCACAACTAACTGAGGTAGAAGAATCTTTTGGTCGGGCCATAAATGGTGTCTGCTGAACTACTACTATTCTATTTCCTATCTTGTGGACACATCTCGTGGCTTTCCTTAGTTTTTAGGTTGTCCATAAATAGCAATAGAATCCCTAGGCTCAGTCTTAGGATACTCATTTTGTTTAGTGGTAGAGTGTGTCCTAGCCATCTGCTAGAGAATGAAACAAAATGAATACCTTAGAAACCAACTAGACTCTTAGAAAGAAATAAGGGAAAGAAGTGAAAAACTCTTAACAAGTTCTTAGAGCCTTCCAAATATTAGAAACAAACATCATCATTCTGATCTATGGCACTCCACTAGGTACTTTCTCCTTTACCAATAATATCATTGGAACCTATGTTATGATATAAAACATACAGGACCCAATTTATGAGTCATGATGGCACCTACTCTATCCCACTAGTAGATAAGCTGAACCATAACCTGGAGCTAGATGCAATGGGTTAACTTGTTGGAAAATGTTCTAAAAGCCAGAAATTGACAATTTAAAACTTTAATTGTAATAATATATAGTCATAAAGGTCCAATAGAAAGATAGGAAACCAGCAACAATCCTAAGACCCAGTAATGTCGATATAAGAGCTAATACAAATAAACTATGATTACTGAATTATCAATATAATCCATATCAAATATTAAATACTTGACATAGATAAATAAAAGTAAAAAGGGTAACTATGACTTTAAGAGCTCACCAAATCTCCAAAATCAACCTAGCACGAATGTTGAATCAGCAACTGCAACTAGTACTCGAATCTCTACAAAAAATGTACAGTTATGTAGTATGAGTACCGATACCTCAAAAAATCAAAAGGCATCATCAACTGACTAATAAAAATCACAATGTAACTATTATGAGATACAAGATTAAATAAGATAAGTCAAGATAAAAGGGGAAAATATAGTAATAAGCTCGAACATTTCTATACATAAATAAATGAATGCATACGAGATAAAGACATAAATATCACACAATTATCTCTATAAAATTAGCCCTTATAAGATAATAAGTACAAAAAAATAAATAACCTAATGCAGGCCCTCATAACCCTACAGGGTACAATTAAGGAAACTAAGCAACTGAATAGCCATACAACAATAAATCATCATGCCACAACCAAGAGTCCATCCAAAATATATCATCTCATACATAATTCCTATTGTTGGACTTGAACTAGAACTCAATAATATCATTATCATTATCATTATTTGTTGGGCTTGAACCAAAACTTATATTATCAATATCATTATCAACTATCAAACTCAAACCTAAACTCATCTTCAAAAACCATAACAATGAACTATATCACCAATCCATACAAATAACCTAACCCAATAGAATATACTAATAATGTATCTAATAAGTGATGACGATTACCTTTCCCATAGGCCATATTAATAGTTATAATCATAAGTTATTTTAATAAGTTCATCAATAAGCCACCAATCATATCTATAGGCCATTAATCATGTTTATAATCCATATCATATCTATAAGCCATTAATCATATTTATAATCCATATCATATCTATAATACATATCATGTTTATAAGCCATATTATATTAATAACCCATGTAATATCTAAAATCCATATTATGTCTAAAAGCCATATTATATCTGTAAGTCATACCAGGTATACAAGTCTAATATATCTATAAGCCATATCATATATATAAGACATATCATGTCTATGAGACAAATCTTGTATATAAGCCATAAAATAACTATATGCCATATTTCTAAATTATATCCTTAATCATGTATATAGGCAATATCATTACCGATGCCTAAAATTAGCATCAATTCTTCAATAATCAACTATCATTATCATTAAATATATTGAATCCCCTCAAGTATCAAACAAACCAATAATAAGAGTATAGCATGCATAACTAAGTCTACTAGGCTAATCAATTCTTTGCCTGTGGTGGTTTATAAAGGCCCACTCTAAACCCAAAAATCTATTTTAGGTAATCTATACCCTAGACTATGCTAAGGTATCTAAGTTCATTCCTAGATGTCAAGTAAGCCATAAATAGACCCAAGAGAGTAATCTTTCTCAAACATAAAGAACAAACCCAATCCTACCTAGAACAATAGAAACTAAGGCAATTTCACCTAACTTAAGCAACAAAGGACAATTCTACCTTATACATGAATGACTAAGGCAAGTTAACCCAACTTGAGTAATTAAGGGATTTTTTGACCCATTTATCTAATACATAACAATACGCTAATTACTAAAAGTTTACAATTTCAAGATTTCCTAAATGGTCCAACTAAACTAAATAATCTTATTCCTACTTCCACCACCTAAATCCCACCCGATATATAGCAAATATCATATGCATACTATGAGATAACTCAATCTATGATTATGGTAAACCTAAACTACCTAGATACAAAACAAAAATCAAATGATTTAGCTAACTCACCATTTTACCTTTTGAAGAAGGTTCCGCAAGGTGCCATACTATCAAAATCACAATCTACTCATCAAAATAAAAACAATGACATCCATATAGCACTATTATGCTTCTATTCAAAAATTACATAAAAATTCCATGTCGAGCCTATTTATGAAATCACTCATTCAAAATCAATAAAATATCCCTCTATGCTCAAGGAATATTTATGCTTAAAATTTGGTGCATTTCGAGCTATAATGTTGCTAAAATTGGGTCACCAAGCTTTTAGCGATTTTAGATATGAATGGAGAATTTAGACACAAAATTAATGAAATACTAAACCAATTTTGATGAAGAATCACGTAAATAAACTTTTCCCAAGCTCTAAGATTACCCAAAACTGATTCTCATGAACATCAACTTTTTAGTGTTTAAGATTCTAGAGAATAGATGAAAATAGTGAAAAATTAGGCTAAGTAGGTATTTACTCCCTTCCTATACATGCGGGTACCGCTAAAGCAGACACCTAAACACTTTAGTTGTTACCACTAAAAAACTTGGTACCACTAAGGTGGTATCCAATCCCACAAGTTAGGCCGTCAAAGTAGATCATGTACTGCTTTAGTCCTAGTTGCTAAAGTGCCCAACAACCTCTAAAGTACCTAACAACCACTAAAGAAGTAGTTATTTCCTATGTTAGGATTTCTAAAGTGCCCAATGAGCCTCTTAAGTACCCAATAGGCCGGTAAAGCACCCTCCAATAAAGCTCCCTAAGGTATGCACTAGTAGTTGCATCAGATATCAGGCACAAGCTGGAGACTTTGGATTTTATGACTCTTTCCAAACTACTCAGGATTTATCCAGAATCCTCTTTGAGAAAATAAACTATACTAACTTATTAGATTTGATATTTCAACCTAATGGAATTGTCAAATTTCCATACAAGGTTATTTTAATGAAAAGTGGGTCCCATACCCACTTGGAATTTTCTTAACTTTAGGCCAATCGACCAAAATGAGTTCATGAGCCTCTGGACTCAAATCAAGGGTCTATCTAGCCTAAAATTGATGTTGTGGTATTATTGAAATAGTCAGAATTGGAAGATTCAATCATTTACCTTAATATTTTTCCTCATATCCAATTTTAACCAAAAAAAGGCTTCAAAGTAGGAAATTAGCTCTAAAAGGTAAAGAAACTACTTGTTAACCCAATTGTGAGGTCTATCAAGTCATAAATGACTTGGAGAAGTTGTAAGAAATATCTAAATGGAAAAAATAAGTAGAAATACAAAAAATAACCTAAAGAGTTATTACAAGCTAGTAACCGAGCATTGGTTTTCTTGGTAATTTCCTAAACACTATGTAGAGGTTGTGAATACATGAGATTTTGGTCATTATGAATCCATGGTTAGGCCCTTATAACTTGTGATTCAATCTTAAGGTCTGTTCTATCTAAATAACAAGTGAGATCAAGGGATTACCTTGATTCCGAGTACTAGGCATACACCAGTGTATGCCCTACAAATAGATAAAAATCAAAAACCAATAACCTGAAAAACCTCAGTTATTTAATCTATTGCCATATTCCTTAGCAAAGGTGTCAAAATTTATGGTCACCCAAAATTATAGCTCCAAGAAAGTATAACATGTTGTAGTCAAATTAAGAACCTAACAAAGGTTGGGGTCCAACCCACAGGGAATAAGATGAATTTCTATCACGAACTGATTGAAGTAGCTGAAAAGTGCATAAAGTAAATCGGGTAATTTTTTAGAATAGTAACAGTAGTAAGAAATTTTTATCACTTTAGGGTGAAAGCAATATGAGATGAATACTAGGATTGTGCTCCCCCTGACTTCCTAACACTTTGCACTTATTGTACTCATCAAACTATCTAGATGCCTTGCATCCAGAATCTAATAAGTTATGTATCACCAACTATATTTTGAACACCTTTGGTGAATTTCACTCATCATATTTTGAGACTCATAGTGTCACATTACTAACCCTTGTCCAGGGTCTCAAGTTAATTAGATGAAGATTAATAGATTTAAATTAGTGTTATAATCTACTTTAGAAAATCACATTATATGAAAAAACATAAATTAAGAAAGTCTTTGCAATTTCTCTACTTTATTATTCCATTAAGGTTCCCACAACCCTATTTAGGAGGTTTAGATGCTCATGTTTGTACGAACATTCATAGAATTTATAATATAAATAATATGAATAATCTTACAATAAATTAAGAATGATAACTAGAATCACAAATTAATCTCAAACCGTAAGAACCAAGAACAAGTATTTCAAGATCAAAATTTTATCTGAGAATCAATATAATGTTGAAAATATAAAGTGTGAATAAATTAATCACATCACATCCGTGGGGTATTTATAAGATACATTAGAAAACAAAAAATACTAACAAAAATGAACTAGTAAAACAAAGATGATGTCTAAGTACAGATCCATTTATGGCCCATAGGTACTACCTATGGACCCCAGGTGGGTTCGTAGGTCCAAAGAAGAATTCTATCATCAAATCATCCACTTATGAAGCTACCTACAGGGGTTGTAGGTTACACTTATACCCCATAAATGGCCTTCATAATTCTCAAATCACACTTTAGACTTTCAGAATCTCGCTGTCACTTATGATAGGACCTATGATGTGCATAACTCCAACTTATAGCTCCTAAGTTATCCTATACAATGGTATAATTGTTTCTATCCTCGTTTACTTCTTATCATATTTTTCTACAAAAAGTAGAGTAACACTTCACATCTAAAAAAGGACTTACGTACTTGCATAGTTTCAAGTTTTAGTATTTAATTTCCATAAAACCATGGCACATCAACTACATTAATAGATTTGATAAACTACATGTTCAGGCATTATTTGGATTTATTTGGGATATTTTTTATCAATAATACCGTCATGTATTCAGGGAGTAGAGAGGAGTATATGCAACATCTGAGGAATTTTCCCCAAACATTGAGGGATCATTTGTTGTTTGCCAAATTCTTTAAGTGTTAGTTTTGGATTGAATCGATGATATTCCTTGGGCATGTGGTATCTAAGAATGGGATTATGGTAGATACAACAATAATTAAGTCTATTTGTTATTAGACCAGAACTCTATCTCCTTTTTAGTTTCTAGAATTATTAGTTTGGTCAGTTATTATAGATAGTTCATTGAGAGTTTTTCCAATATTGCAGTATAGATGACTAGAATGACCCATAAAGAGGTTTATTTATAAATATCTATGAAGTGTATGTCAATCTTTGGAAAGATCATGGGATTTCATACTCCAGCTTCTATTTTTGGATCTTTTTGTAGAGAGTGATGGATTCACCATATATTGTGATTCTTTGGTGTCGACTTGGGTTGTGTACTGATGTAATAGGGTCAATTTTATTCCTTAAATTTTAAAAATAATAAAGGTGAATAAGCGTAGTTACCCCACACATGTTTGGTGTTGGCAGCGGTAGTTTTTATGCTTAAATTTTTGAGATATTAGCTTTATGGAATGCATTGTGAGATTTTCACAGATCACCATAGTCTATAACATCTTACGACCTAAAGAGCTTAATTCTTGGCAGCAAAGATAGATAGAGTTTGTAAAGGAGTATATTATCCCCATTATGTATCATTTAGGTAAGGTAAATGCTATAGTAGACACCTTTAGTTAGAAGGCAGAAAGTATGGGTAGGTTTGCTTGTATTTTATTTTCTCAGAGGTTGTTTGCAAGGAACGTTAGATCCTTAGCCTACATGATGATGCAACTTGATATTTAAAACCATAGAAGGATTCTTGCGAGCGTTGAGGTAAGGTCTTCGCTACTTAAGATGATTCAGTGTCATCAGTTTAAGGATATAAGACTTTTCATCATCCATGATTAGATGTTGTGTGGTAAGTCCAAGAGGGATACCATAGATTCCAAGGGTATTTTGAGATTTGATAGCTTTATTTGTGTTTCCTGGGTTGATAACTATATTCAGTAAATTTTATGTACGTCTCATAGCTCCCATTATTCTATTCACCTAGTACAACTATGATTTAAAGAGATTCAAAGAAATAATATTGGAAAAGTGGTATGACAAGTGATATGGCAGATTTTGTAGCTTGATGGCTATGTTATCAGCATTTGAAAGTCGAGCATCAACATCGTGGTGGCTTAATTCAGAGATTTCCCATTCCTGAGTAGAATTACCATGAACTTTGTTTGTGGTTTACCTCAAACCTCTCATGGTTTTGCTGGTATATGGGTCATTATTGATCAATTATCAAATTTTGCATGCTTTATTCCTATTCAGATGTCTCTTAATGGTAAGCGAATAGCATATATCTATGTTCTTGAGATAGTCTATTTCCTTGGGGTTCCTATATCTATCATTTGGGACCATGGTTCAGTGTTCACTTCTAGATTTTAGTGAGGTTTTTAGGAAAATTTGTGTACTCAGGTGCATCTTATTACAGCATACCATTCTCAAACTAACAAGCAGTCATAGCAGACTATTCAGGTTTGCAAGGATATGCTTTGAACCTGTGTTATGGATTTTGGAGGTTAGGGAAAGCAATATTTTTCCTTGACAGAGTTTGAATATAATAATAACTACCACTCGAGTGTAGTGTTGGGGCCTTTTAAGGCCTTGTATAGTAGGCAATGTCATTATCTGATTGGGTGGTTTGAGATATTAAGGATTAGACCCCATGGTACTTACTTTCTTTAGGATTAGTTGGATAAAGTCAGGTTGATTTAACATAGGTTGAGGGCAGCTTAGAATAGGTATAAGGCTTATTTATATCATACAATTTATGCCTTGAGATTTGGGGTTGATGATTAGGAATTCCTTAATATATTATCCAAGAATGGTGTGATGAGGTTTAGGAAGAAAGAAAAACTTATCCACATATATATTAGACCGATGAGATTCTTCGTATATTTGGTGAGGTGGCCTATGAGTTAGAATTACCCTAGAATTTTTATCGTCCATCAGGTTTTCCATGCTTTTATGTTGCGGCGACATATTCCTGACTAATCTCATATGCTTAGATTGGACTTAGTGTAGTTGGATGAGTGTTTAATGATCGTGCAGAAGCCTATACTAATATTGTCCATTTATGTTAGGCTATTGCTCACTAAAGAAATTTCAGTAGTTAAGGTTCCGTAGAGGCACCGCCCCAATAGAGAAGGCTACTTGGCAGATCGAGAGAAGGATACGAACCTAGTGTCCTCACCTTTTTAAGTCTTTAGGTACATCTATATCCTTTACTTTCACGGATGAAAGTTTTTTTAGTAGTGGATATTATGATGACCCATAAGGTTTTAACTTGTATTTATGCTTATTTTTTTTCATTTAGAATATTCTTAGAGATTCCCTAAGTCAAATGACCTCTTATACAAATTCGATTATTCCAACAACTCTGAAACATCTAGTTTATGTTAGGGGGACACTTGGTCTTTGTCTCGAGGATTCGACCCATTTTGTGATAGAAGTTTAAAAAATTGCATATGGATGTGGGACCTACTTTTGATCGAAATAACCTCGAATAAAAATTTTAACAACACTAATAAGTATGGAACATCAGCATTAATAGGGTAGCATATTTAGTTTTCATATACAAAATTTTGGATGATTCATAAGGGGTCGCTCATAAAATTGCAAGTCTCCACTGGTGCATGAAATCTGATGTGACCGCTAAAGTAGAGGGCGCTTTAGCAGCCCATTGAGCACTTTAGCATCCCTGGCACAACTAATATGTACTACTTTATGAAAACTTGGGTGCTATAGCGCCTACAATTATAGTGGACCAGGGTCCACTTTAGTGACCTGGCATATGTTGGAAGCCACCACTTTAGCGGCACCCAGGCTTTAGCGGTGACTGCTAAAGTGGACAAGGGACCACTTTAGCAGTACTTCGAGAATATAAAACCCCCCACATAGTCTAATTTCTCATACTTTTCAACCATTCTCAATAATATAGAACCTTAAAAGAGTGGAAACCTTATGCATTTCTTTTTTGAATTTTTTGTAAGCTTCCATCAATTTCTTGATATAATGCTTCATGATTTTCCAAAATTCTTAAAATATTGGTGGTTTTATATAAACATAATATGATCTCTAAATTTATCTATTTTTTATGGTAAACATTCCTTGAGCATAGAGGGACATTGTGCTGATTTTGAAAGTACGAATCCGCTAACAGGCCCCTTATGGGATTTTTATATAATTTTGTACCCCATGCACTAGAGTACTATATGGGTATCATTGTTCTTATTTTGATGATTAGTTTGTGATTTTTATAGCATGCATCTTGTGGAAGCTTCTCAGGAGGGGAAATCATTGGTTTAGTAGATTCTTTGAGTTTTTCTTCTATATTTAAGTATGTAGCTTTACCTCTTCATAGATTGATAAATTTTGTTCGATGATTATGATATTATTCTAGTTATGGGATTGGATTTAGGTGTTTGTGGTATGATTCACTATATTTTATTATTCAGACTATTTAGGCTATGTTGAAATCGTAATTTAGGTGTAATTAACTTAGTCACTCATATTTTAGGTTGAATTTCAATCATATGGATATTTAAGGCTTATTTAACATCTATAAGTGAATGTTGATACATTAATCTATTCCAAGATAGAATTTGCATTCAAAATAGATTTTGAGGATTCCAAGTGGGCAACTTAAGCCAAGACTTTGTTAGCTTATATAGACTTCTATATACATATTATACCCTTGGAATACTTATTTTTGGACTATGAGGAGACTATATACTCAATGATCATATAGGTTTGATATTCAAGAGTTTGTGAAAACTCTGGTTAAAACCCAATGGTTTATTGATATGAGTTCCAGTTCACGTAAGATAATTAATGATGATATTGCTGATATGAGTTTGAGTTTAATTTAGCAGTTGGTGATGATTTTACAATATTAGTTATAGTTCTATTTCATCTAATACTGATAGTGATGATGATGCTATTGAGTTTTGGTTTGAGTCCAACATTGAGAGTTTTTTATTTTATGATGTGGTACGAATAGATTTCTTGATGTCATCCATTGGGGTTTTGGGGGCCCATGTTGTCTTATTTACTTTTACAAATTTATTGGCTTATGGGGGCAAAACTAAAATTTATAATTGTGTGATCTTTATTCACTATTCATGATTTATTTATTCATTTATTCATGTACAACATAATTAGATCTTATTTTTATGTTTTCCCTTTTAACTTGACTTGTCTTATTTTTCTTTCTTTTTATCATATTTATATCATGATTTAACTCAGTCAGTCGATGATGACTACTCCGTATCCGTGGTTTTGGCACTCATACTATACTTTTGTACTATTTTGGTGTAGATTCAAGTACAAATAGCTGTTGCGGATATGATGATCGTGCTGAGTTAATTTCATAGATAGGAAGTTATTGTTACCCTATTTTCTTTCTATTATTTATGTCCAATCTTTCATTTTCTCGAGATAGATTATATTTGACTATTTCTGTACTTACATTCCATAAAATTATCCCATTATTTATAACTCATGGATACAGTTTGGCTTACCTATTGGCAGGATAAAGTAGGTACCATCATGACTAATAAATCAGGTCATGACAAGTAACTTTATAGTTGTGGGAAATTCATATGCCTATTATATAAAGATCCATAATTTAATCTACAGAACTTCTAGGATGTCATTGATACCTTCATTCTATTTGGAGTATCCATAGTCTACATGAGGCTCACTCTCTTATCCTTCTCACTCTTTGGGGAAGCACAAATATGGTTGAGGCAGAACCTTCAAACTCCATAACTACATGGGATGATCTGGTAAAGAAGTTCCTCATTCAATTCTTCTTGTCTGGAAAAATTACAATGTTATGTTGAGAGATTTTGAGTTTCATGCAAAATTTAGATAGGAACCTATATCTTGCATTGTAGAGGTCCTATTCTTTCCATAGGGACTGCCCTCTATCAATAAACAAATGAGGTATTGTTTAACGCTTTTATTGTAGCTCTTGAGCATACAACAAAAAAATTGTTAGATTCAGTTGTAGGTGGTCAAGATTTGAAGAAAACATATGATGAGCTATATACTTTGTTGCCAGGCTTGAAAATTCAAAAAATAACACAATTCAGTGAGTTTGGTGTGAACCAACCTCAAGCATAAGTAAATGCAGTCCCTTCTCGGTGTGAGATTTGCGATATTAGTGGGCACTTCAGAAAATCATCTAGAGTTATTCCAGAATTGGAGAGCTTTTTAAGAAATATACAGGAGGGTAATCTGAATTATTGTAATGCCTAAAACCATAAGTACAAGAGTGATCCTTATTACTCATGGGGAAAGAGTCAAACTTCATTTTGTAGCAGCAAAATATACAAGCCAGTAATATTTAAGACACCTTGAATAAGATCTTGATAGATAAAAAATAGATAGCTACCAATATTAAAAATTGGCCACTTTCTCAGAAAAACTTAGACATATAGTTGGGGTAGTTACCTTAAGCCCAGAATGTTAGACATCAAGGTTGTTTTCCATGTGACATAGAGAATCCAAAATAGGTTATGAAAATCTCCTTACGGAGTGGTAGAGACTTGATTGACAAGCCTCAAAAGAAAATTTAGGGGGTATAGGCAAAGTTAGTTCAAAAGTAGGAAGAGGAGAAGCTAGTGGCAGCCAAAGATGCTAAAAATTTTGGGAAGTCTGAGTATCCAAAAACAAAGGCAGCAGAGTGTACACAAAATATACCACCATACCGTAAGAAGATTAAAAAGGCTTAGGAGGATGCAATATTCAAGAACTTCTTTGATACATTTATAAAACTACATATTAATTTCCATTGTTAAATGTTTTCCAAGTATGCCTAAGTACTCCAAGTACTTAATGGATGTGGTGACTAATAAGACAGAATTGTATGACATTGAGATAGTGACACTTAATGAGAAATATAGTTCAGTTACGATGAGAAAGATGATGCTAAAGCTAAAGGATCTTGGGAACTCACCCTCTATGTATAATTAGTAATATGATGTCGTCCACACTTTGAGTGATTGGGGAAAGCATAACCTTAATGACTCTACTCTTGGATTGGGGAAGCTAACGCTACGCTTTGTTATGCTTCATATGGCGGATAAAGCTAAAGTCCAGCACAAAGAAATCATTAGAATAGTTCTTATTAGGGTAAGTATGTTCTTTATTCCTAATGACTTTATGGTTCTTGATTGTGATGTTGATAACCATACCCCAATCACGCTACAGTATCCATTAAGTGAAACAGAGCACTGATTGATGTTAGGGAGGTCACTCTAACAATGATATTTGATGATGAAGAAGTTGTCTTTGAAGAATACAAACCACTTAATCTACTTTCACTCTATAAGGACTTATGAATGATCACTGTTATAGAAGTGAATGAATGTGGAGTGATGGAGTGGCACCACCAATGACTTCTTTTGACTTTCTCATGGAGTTTCCAAAGCCACTACTTAAATCCAGAGTGGAGAAACTAAAAGAAGAACCTAAAAAAGATATTGTTGAAGAAGATGCAAACTTTAAGAATAAACACTCAACAGGTTAGCAAGGAGTGATAAGATGGCCTTTGCATAGGAGAAAAAGGATAAATAAATACCATTTAAGTAGTATTGTGGGTCGTGCGACATCACTAAAACATGCTTTTGTTAGGAGAAAACCCAAGTTAAGTTAGGTATTTTGTTTTCATAATTTTATTTTTATATAACATTTATTTTTGTTTTTTTTGAGTAACGGGTTGATAGGAAGTATGAGTACATGAGATCTGAGCTAAGAAGCATGAAAAAAACTAGGTGTAGGGTCCACTAAACCTTATTAATGAGTAAAGATGTTTCCAGCTATGCCTAGAGGCTTCAACGAGTATTTCTATCCTTACTTTTGAATTATACTTTGGGGACAAAGTGCATTTTTAAGAGTGGCATAGGGAATTTTCTGATTGCTTAGCTTGAAGTGTTGTAATAATATTTTAATTCTTAGATGCTTTCTAGATTTTGTCTAAATTTTAAAAAAGAATTACAAAAGAGTTTCCTTTTTTACATTTTAAATTTTGTTGTTATTGTTAGTCTAGTAGGGGCACACTTCACCCATCTCTTTGTTTTTCTTTTCAATTCTTTTCTCAGGGAGTGCCCCTTGAACCTAGTAGCCCTTTTTTATTTTTATGAGTATATTTTAAGAGTATAAAGAATAAGTAAGATGTTCTTCCTAGTTTCTATTTATGATCATATGATGTAAGTTGATTTGAATGTAAAACGCATGTTGAATGTGTTGTATGGCAATGTTTGAGATATCTAAGCCCATTTTTATGACTCTTGTATGATCTAAGCTTAATTTTGAATTTGTGGTATTGCTTGGTAGAGATTATTGAATGATCCTACTTGAGTTGAGCATGTACTATTTATGAATAAGGTTTTTGTTGTATTCCTTAGTGTATAGTGATGCCTAGAACTTGCCAGGTGTGTGTGCAAAGAAAAATAAAGAATGTTAGGTTTAGGTGATGAGATAGGTATTTTATTAATAACAATGTTTCATACCTCATTGTCTACCCATAATGCATGATCTTAGTTAAACTTCTTTAAGCCTTTATACTATTCTTTAATACACTTATATGTAGCCTATTCACTTTCATTGAGTGACTATAATTTGATCAAATTCTGCTAAGCACTTTAGTTGAAATCATATGGTTAAGGAGTGTAAAGTTAAGAAGGAAAGAGTTGAAAGGGAATCCCCAAAATAGTATCTATTGTTGTTGAGAAATTTTATGTGTTGTGTTTGGGAGTAATGTAATAAAAAGAGAAAATTGATCAAAGCTGAAATGCTTTGGTTTTGGATCTTAGAAAATTTCCTGGTATTCTGGTCTTTGGACCCAATAGACTCGAGGGCATGAGTCATATGTTGGGGTACATATCATATGGTCCAGTTGAATACTAACTAGTGTTGGTTGGTAGGATGAATTTTTGTTACTACAATGGATAAATCATAGTGATACAAGATGTATTGGTGGATACAGATTGTTTGGTTCATTAACTTAATATTATACTTGATTATTTAGGTGGATCTGAGTACGAGTAGCTTAATATGGGTTGTTAGCCAGGGTACGAGTCATACCCATGACTCATATAGGAGACATTGTCTGAATCTTCCTTGGGTTTAAATCTTCTAGAGATACGAATGAAGGGTACAGATTATATGATTTGGATATGACTTTGTTGGTTGAGAGATATGTTGGATAATTTTTTATCCATAGGTTAAGGCTAGGATACAAGTAGAGGATACCACTCGTATTGGAAGGGTACGACTCGTAAGGGTCAATCGTACCCTGGTGATGGCATTTTGTTCAATTTAAGTGGGGGTATTCTGGATATTTCCCTTTATCCTAATAAGGTCCCATGACTTCTATCCTACTTGGGATGTTATTCACCCTATAATTACATTCAGTAACACATATAAACTCTTCTAAACACTCTATAAATCATTCAAAAGCTTTTCAACTAGGGAAGCTAGGGTTTAACTAGAGGATTGATTTGGGGCTTGTCTTGGTGATTTCAGTCCATCATCATCTTGGTTTATGGAATGTTCTCTTCCCTCATAATTAATTCTAACTATAAGCATGGTTTTTATGAATATTTTCATGACTTCATTGATTGTATGATTTTGGTTTTCTAAAATGAATTAGGGCTTTTAATAATAACTGGTTGGTTATGGTTTCCCATGGTTTTAATTATGATTTATGTGCATTAATGATGGTTATTGATAATTGTATTACATGGGAATAGTTTAATGGTAATTTGAATTGTTTTTTGTTATATTATGCCACCAATCTGTTTGACAAAATTCCTATAATAATGTTTTCATTGCATTAAGTATTTTTAGTGGAACTGTACTTATTTTAAAAACATGGTAAAGGAATTATGCATCATTTATATGGTTTGGAAAGGTAAATTTCTAAATGGTTATGCTTGTGGGGTCCAAGGAATCCCCTAAGTGGTTAAATATGGTAAATACAAGGGCACTTAAAAGTCCCCTTAAACCTATAAATGGTTAACTAGAGTTAATAATTGCAAGTAAGGGTTGATATAATGATACCAATTTTAATATCCTTGGTTAATAAATGTATAATGGTTTGATTATTTGGAAATTTGCTTTAATTGGGCAATAATGCTAGGATGTGTAGCAAAGTTATGGAAGGTGGAGGTACAGAGGGAACTAAAATTAAAAACTCATATTTTTTGATGTGAGGTTGGTCTTTGTGACCGTGTGCATGATGTTACACTATAATTTGGGGGATGAACTAGTCATCCCAAGTTTTTCTTCCCTGGTCATACGGTTTCATGCATTGAGGTCCTTTCAGTAAGGAGAGTTGAACCCATATAGCCCGTGTCTGGTTTAGGATGGTAAGGCTATACAGTCAAGGTAAAGGTTTTAAGGGCATGCTAAAACCAGTCCCTTTTCTTTGTATGGTTATATATATATATATGCCTGGTTATGTGTATATGGATGGTTTTACTTAGTTATATAAATATAATTATTTTATCCTTATCTTGAGATCATGATAGTGTTCACCCGCTAACCCGTTTACTGGTGACTGTATACCCACACTTTGTAGGAATCAACCTTTCTACTCCTCTTACATACTGATTAACTCGACAACAACTTTTCGACTAATGTGGTGAGCTTCCAAACTTTGGTATGGCTCCATTTTATGTTATGGACACTTTTAGACATTTTAGTTTATTTTTGGATATTGGATTGGCTATGGTTGGGGACATGTCCAAATTAAATTGTATTACTATTTTGGTTAGTGGCTTTGTGGTACTACTATGGGTTAGAATGGGCGGGATCGGTATTTTTATTAGCCTTATCATTGGTATTAGTATTAACACTAGCATCATTGGACATAATTTCTCAATATTTATGGCCCTTGTTTTGGTATTTGCTTGGCATTGTTTGATTGTTAGTGTGGGATGGTTGGAGTTATTTGGGTCTGTCACAGTTGTGATCCTATACTAGGGTCTTTAGGTGGGCTATGACATTATCTTGTTACATGCCCAAAATTCAGCCAACTCAGGGTAGGTGGCTGAAGATTGGGTTTCTTAACGTGGTTGGTCCCTGGTCCCCATTGGGTTGCGTTAAAAATTGTATCATGTATTAGTAGAAAATACTCTCTAATTATTATATGGAGCTAGCTTAAAGAGATGGGGTAAATTGAAAGTGACAAGGTGAATAAAAGTAGCGAGAAATTTGCTGTTAAGAGAAAATTTCAATGTACAATATGATGTGTTATAGCACTTAGGGAAGATAGCCACTATTACTAGCCAAAATAGTTCCTACCAACCCTTTTGCCTACATTACAACCCTCAAAGTCCTATTTGATCATGATCTTATCATTTTAATATTGGAGGAGTACTACACTAAGGGCAAGCCAATAGTTCATCTTATATTGAATGAGGATTCTTCGTGAGAATGCACATAATTTTGTTATCATACCTTTTCTTGTGATGAATTGTATATTTGTGAGTGAATATAGGGAACTTTCTTCTGGTGAGGGAGGATGTTTGATGATAGTTAAGTGACTTGTAAAATCTCTATAAGTGACTAATTATTCATAAGGTTTATAACTTGGTGTCATGAACTCTTGAAGTTATAATGTTTTGAAGTAGTGTTCTTGAATTATGAATTGTACATGATATGCTTAATGTGTAACTTGCTCTTTATGTAGTCATTCTACTGCTAGCTGAAATGTCTTGCTTATTGTAGTACCAATGTTTGATCCTGCTTTTGATGGGGCTTAATGTAAAGAGTTGTTCGAGGATGAACAAGTCATTAACTGTGGAGTGATGATCTTAGGATGATTTACACGCCTATGTCTCATTATCTATACGAATAATTCACTTTTTGTGTGCATAATTTGTCGATAATGGTATAATTGAGCATTCAAGTGTTAAAATACTTGTTTATAATATATAATTTGTGTTTAAAAATGTTTAGTAACAAATTAATAACTTAGAGTTTGGACAAGAAAACAAGTGTTACTAACTTGAGTAATGTTGTTCTAGCTTATCTCGGTGGATTCTATTGTATTATATGCACTAATTCATGGTATTTGATGTTATAGGAGACAATTTTAGATATTAATTTCAATGTTACGAAGCATATAATACCTAATATTATTACACCCCAGGGGTTGACCACCATAAATATCTGAGTGTTTTACCCACTATATAGACTGTGACTCACCCTATGAGTCATAATGTGTCATTATGGGTCACAGGACTTTAATCGTAGGGTTTCCTATAATGGTAGCCTAAGATGTTTCCCTAATTACAAGTGGCTCCTAACGAGTCTTAAAGACTCTAAATGTGTAGTATGGTCCCATCTATAAGCAAATCAATGTGTGCCCTAAGTGTTTCTGTCTTAACTATGACTTAGACCCTATGAGTTGTAGGTTTACCTGAATAGTCATATGGTGTGAATTTTATCTTCACCAAAGAAGGGTCTTCAGCTACTATCTCAACTACGACCTGTGGCGATGAGCCACAACGTGTCTTTAGAAGTCGTATAGTGACTATTAGTCACTGGCGACAATTTTTCAATTTTTATTTAAGGGTACTTTGGAAATTTTCCATTCTTCTTAAATCATGAAACACGACTTAAAACCCCTTTAGGGTGCCATTATTACTCCAAAACAAATTGAAATAACTACTTAATCACTCTCCATTCTCCAAGGTCAAGATACTTAGGGTTTCTAAGATGTTGATCAATTAGAGCCCCCAAAGGAAAATTCTCACCATAACTCTTATATTTTTGGCATGTTACTCTTCTCCAACTATTACTTTGTGAAATCCTATGTTTTAAATTATTCTCGATGTGGTTTTGACGTTGTTTTTGGAACATGGGTTATGGGTTTTGAATGATTGTTGTTTATGCGATGTTTCATGTTTGCATATGCATTCTTTATGCTTTAAATGGACGTTTTTAAATGTATTTGATGCATGGGTATGGTGAATAAACTAGGGATTGTGATTTCCAATATTTTATGACCATTGAAAATTTAAATGGTACTAACCCTAACACAAATTTTATGGAAGTAGTTTTGAGTAACAGAAAAATTTCATGGAAATACATTCAGAATAATTTTATGATGTAAAGATGTTATTGAAGTAGGACGGTTTGTATTAATGAACAAAGGGACTTGTTCTCCTAAGTTAATAGAATTCAAAGGACATGTCGATGTTACCTTGTATGTGTAGCTGGTATCATGATACAAACAGTGTATGCTTGAATGTGTATTATGGTTCAATAAATGGGAAGGTGTAATGTTTTAATGTGTCTTAAAAGGGAGTTATGTAGTTGGGCAGTGAAAGTGGCGGTCCCGAGGGAGCAAAACTAGAAACTGTGTTTGCCAACATGACGGTCTAAATGGACTAGGGTTCGAGTCCCCTTGCTTATAACTGGGTGGTTAGAGTCTACCTTATTATATGATTGGGAGATTCGAGTCCCTCATAATACATTACATGATCATTTGTCGAAGTTACCTCAGTATATGGTTGGGAGATATGAGTCCATCAAACATATATATAAGATTATTCACCAGTTCGTACAACCACACGCACTAGATCCTATCTTGGGGCAACAGATGGGACCCATATAACGCATGGGTACTAATATATGATGTTTAAGCTACACAATCCAAGGTAAAGTTTTAAATTACATGCAAAGCTTTGTCCCCTGCCCCGATATTTTATATAAGAATATATGTTTGCAGCCATGTATGTGAACATGTACATTGAGTTGAACTGTATTTTTTTAATTTTCATTAATTTACCCTTAGCCCTGAGTTACATGCTAGTACTCAAACCAATAACCATCTCCGAATGTTGTATCCCCACATAATACAAGATTTGAAGGTAATTCTACTTTTGTTGTCCAATGCTTGGTGGATAGTTATGATGAGCTTCTATTTTACCAGAACTTTGATCATTCCATCGGTTTCGTTTAAAAAATTATAATTAAATAGTTCACACTAACATTATAATTGTTATTGATTCAGTTGGGGAAAAGTCCCGAGTTATACTATATTTGGATTTGCAGAGGCCATGTGGATGATATAGTGGATTGGGTATTGATATTATGATGCGTAAATGTCTTTAAGAATTTTACTTTTTTATCTTTTTATGTTCTTTGATTTCAGTCGCTGTTAGGAGTGTTATGTCCTAATTGGCTTAGCAAAAAAGGGTGGTCTCTAGTCCTTGGTGGACTTGAGATACCCATCATGGCCAAGCCTTGGTTCGGGTCGTGATAAAGATTGTATAAGATCTAGGTTTTCTATCATTAGGCATCAACAAAGCCGCATTAAGTAAAGTCTATTTTATGGGTGTGTAACATGCTACACTGATAAGGGAGAGGTTATAAGAAATTTAGGAATGTTTCCCTTTCTTGTTGTTCTATTTTAGGCTATAAAGTATAAGTTATTGAATCTTCTCTAGTCCCCATTTCTTTGCATTTTAGATCATGCCTCCAAGAAGATCTAGTGCTCTTGGAAACCCTTATGTAATGTTCAAAGACAATGTCTATGAAGTTCATTGTATTTATGTAGTTCAGACCTGGTCTAGGGCTCCAACTCTTGATTTCCCTTATGGAGTTCCACCGGTCCCTAATAGTCCTCATCGAGCCCTTCAAGATAATGATGATCATGCCCCATCGCCCCAGGGAGATATTTCTAATGCTGAGTTTTGTTGATGTATTTATCTATTGACCCAGTTGTTGACATCTCAGTCACGTTAGTCGGGTTCTTTTGGTACTGTTGTTAGCGGTTATTAGAGTTTGGAAGTGTATGAGTCGTAATCCTATGGCCTTTACTGACCCTAAGTTTGAGAAGGATCCTCAACGATTGATAGATGAGATGGAAAAGATCTTTTGTGTCATGTATGCTTCTAACTCTAAGGGAATGGAATTTGTCGCATACCAGCTAAAGGATTTAGTATATCAGTGATTTGAGGAGTGGGATCAGTCTAGGGGTAATGATGTAAAGTTTGCACTATAAGATTAGTTTGCGGGTGTTTTTTAGTTATTTCTTACCTCAGTAGTTTAGGGAGGTTAAAGTTGTGTTTGTGAATCTGAAATAGGGTAGGATGACTCTTAAAGCGTATGCCCTAAAGTTTTACCAGTTATCCCATTATGCTCCTGACCTAGTGTCTTCCATGAGAGCTATAATGAGGAAAATTTCTTCTGGGTTGTCCCGTGATCTGATTTTGGAGAGTAATACCTACTTGTTGAATAAGGATATAGATATCTCTCAATTTATGGTATATATGCAATAGGTTATGGAGGAAAAGACTTAGTAGACAAAAATTGTAGAGAGGTAGAGTAAGAATATTCGGTATTTTGATAAGAGTGGAGGTCTGTAGCAGAGTGGTAGAGATTCTAGAAAATCATCTACAAAGAAGTTGGGAAGTTATGGTTTTTATTATATGGCTAGTGATTCAAATCCTAAGTTATTTGGTGATTGTCATTGTAAGTGAAATGGTGGATCTAGGGAACAAGGAGCCCAACTTAGGCTAGTAGAGCTCTATCAGCCTCATCTTATCCCACTTACCGATTTTGTGGGCAGGTGCAACATGCATTTTCTAAGGAGGGAGGAATAAGTTCCTTAAGAGTGGTCAGTTAGGCAACCTGCGATAGGATTGTCTATCAGTCAATGTTGCTACTGGGGCTAATTAGGTTCTAATTGCCATGCCTTCATCTCATGCACCAAAGTGCACTACTTGTGGTTTTGGCATTGGTCGAAATGGCACGTATTCTTTTGTTACTCGCCAAGAATTCAAGGAATATTTGGATTTTTCATTTGTATATTACAACTCTTTTCCCATGACGTGTATGGTGTTCTTGATCCAGCGTCTACCTTTTCTTATGTAACCCCTTATGTGGGTATTCAATTTGATTTTTGTCCTGAGTGTATTTCAGATCCCTTTTTTGTGTCTACTCCAGTGGGTGACTCTACTATGCCTAAAAAACTCTATAGGGGTTGTGTAGTATCTATATGTGGTAGGGAGACATTGGTGGATCTGATTGAGTTGGACATGATAAACTTTGATATGATTTTTGGGATGGATTGGTTGTACTCGTTCAATGCATCTCTTGATTGTATAACTTGAAGGGTTAGTTTCCATATCCTAAATGAGCCGGTGATTGAGTGGGAAGGTAGTTCCCTAGTTCTTAAGAGGAGATTTATTTCGTATCTAAGAGCTTGAGGGTTTGATCTCAAATTAGTGTCTAAAACTTTTAGTCCATGTCAAAGATTCTAGTTCTGAGGGTCCTTTATTGTAATCTGTCCTAATGGTCTGTGAATTTTTGAAAGTGTTCCCTGAAAATCTTCCTGCTGTTCCTCCTTATAGGGAGATTGATTTTGGGATTTATCTTCTTCCTGACAATCGTCTTATGTCCAACCCTCCCCATACAATGAATTTAACTATATTTTATGAATTTAAGAAGCAGTTGAAAAAACTTCTTGAAAGGGTTTTATTCATCTAAGTGTTTCCCCGTGGGGTGCCCATGTGCTTTTTGTGCATAAGAAGTATGGGTACCTACAAATATTTATAGATTAATGATCACACTCACCTATACCGTTTAAATTTATAGAGGACGTTCATTGTCAATAGCTCAACTTATGTTGAAGTCGAACCCACAAGGAGCGAAATTAGGTTTCTATTCCTATGGGTTTTAATACTTACTAAAAAAGATACACGTAATGTAAATAAGTAAAATTCATGATTTAAAATGAGGGGGAGGGTTATGATTTAAAATGGAGTGGGAGGGGTTCGAAACGAGGATTGATGGAAGTCTATTTAAGCTAGCAATCAATAGGAAACAATTGTGGTTGAAAATTCAATAAGAGAAAGATCTCAGGATTGGGTCTACCTAAGGACAAATTATACATGTGTGCATGATGATTTGGTGCAAATTCTATTCATAAACGATAAGGTAGGCTAGGTTGAAGGTCCTTAAGGCTAGTTTGCCAGCAAAACCTCGTAAATATCATTCATTGAACCTTTTGAATAATTAATGAGTATGTCAAGTATAACCACCTAATACCTCAATTGCGTATCCTTATTGCTAGGATGGTGCCCAAGACATAGCCAAATCTCTAGTCACTATTATTTCTAAGAAAGTGAAAAGATAGCAAACTACATCCAATATTGTCCACTATTTCTTTGTCACCCATATCCCTCTTTCAAGTATGAAATATGTTCCCAAAGTCCACCCACATCCCTCTATTAAGGAGATATGGGGCTTTCAAGAACTTGGGGTTTTCACCCACAAATCCATTTTGGGAAAATGGGTTTTCACCCACAACCCCCGACTAATACAAATAAGAAATAGTGAAACAAATCATCAACAAACTAAAATCTACACAAATACATCACAATCCACACATAATTGCACCTTGGTTCAACATAATCATAAGGAAAACTATTTAGCTACTCATGAAGTTAGGAATGAGTAATACACCAACTTGGTTTTTCAATGTTTCCATTAGAACCTCTAATAAAGAGTAATCTAATATCCAACTTCAATTGCAACCAAAACTAATTGAAAAATTAACAACAATAATTTTCTCCAATTTGGTAAGGTTTTTTTTTGAAGTCTCCAATTTCAAATTCTAAGTTCAACGATAATCCAAGTAAAGTGGTTTTAGCCCCTTTCAGATTTGGGACCAGCTATGTGAAATTTCATTTCTTCCCCTGGGCCAAAATCCCGTGCGGTCACTGCGATTGCCTTCAAGTCATCGTGATCGTTGTATTTGACCTATCTTGACTAGCCACGATAGCGGCTCGTATACCACGATCACACTTCTCTTTTCTATTTAATCCATTTAAAGCCCAATTCCACAACTTTATTTTTCATCACTTGTATACCTACAAAATGTTTAAATTAGTGTATTCAACTAACAAAATTGTCTCATTCACATCTCAAAATTATAGTAGTGTGCATGAATTTGGAGGTAAATGAGTGAAAAATTAACCACTCAACAATACCCCCAACTTAAAATTTTGAATGTCCTCAAGCAACACTACCTCTTACTCAGTGAGACAGTGCAAATTTAAGCCCAGTTATGCAACCCAATGATCACAACGCCTTCAAACTTGATTACTACCATAAGTAGCTCTTTAAACATGGGTAAAGATAATCTCACGACACCCCTCATCATGAAATACAATCTCAAAGATGCAAAGGACGTCAAATAGCAAAAATGCAACAACCTCTAACATTCTAGAAGTGAATCTCTATTGACCTCAACTCCACTATACTCATTTTGCCTCATTATTCAAATAATGACAAAATCACCCACCTCAATTTGTTTACATGCCTCCTCACAAGAAGGGAAATCCCACACACACCATATTATCAAATATGCAACAAGGGAGTTATGTTCAAAACTCTCTTTCTCACAAGCACTCTCAATGCTAACAAGTACCATACCATAGGTTTGCCCTTATTTTCCATTTCCACTACAATAAATACTCTAGGTTGGAGATATTAAAAGGATTTTTGAGCTTGTAACATAGGTTATCAGAAGGGTAATATAACATTTAGTAACAAAGTGGCTACATCCTTCTTAAATATCTACATAATTCCATTCCATCAAACTATTTACCATGGGCTACTTCTTTTGTTTTCACACTATACATATGCTTAATTTAGCTACATTAATTTACCCATCTTTTTAAAGGCATCTTTGATTCGCTTATTTATTTTGAAATCTATGTCTCATTCATATTTTTAACATTCCTTTCTTTTTCACCATTTTTTATTGCTTAGCTTATAGGTGTCGACTCATAATTACCTTAGCCCAATGTCATCTCTTCCAAACATACCAACCCTCAACTTAGGCATTTAGCCTCAATTTTTATTTTTCATATTCAAGGAGGGTAGGGTTCAAGAGAGGGAAAAACTTTGAATAGATCAAGGCTTGTTACGCGATTGATAAGGAAATGCTTGAAGGCTTGAATAAGGTAACTGAGGGTACTATCTGATGATAGGCGAAATTACGCGCCTATATCAATATATTTTGCCCATATTTTAGCCTAGTTTCGAGAACTAATTATCTATTTCGTACACTTTTAGTCCTTTTTCCTGTAAATGAGCTAACAAATGTGATTAGGAAAGTTTCAGGTATAAATGATGCAAAATACAGCAATTTATGGCTTACTTGACGCAAAAGAAAGCTCACAAACGAGATGGAAAGGAGCTGGACGCATAAAGGACTAAATCTGCTGCATGGAAAATCTGTCCCGGGCTAAAACAGCATTTCTGAAGACTTTGGGACTTACAGACACAAAGCTGGATTTTTGCCATAATACATTAACCTAGTGCAATTAGGTTATGTGTTTCATCATTCTATTTGGATTATAATTTTGTAACCTTACCCTAGTACAATTGGGTCAAGGATTTCATTAGTATATTAGGATTTGGTTATTTATTTTATTAGTTTAGTAGGAGTAGGATAGGAGTATTATAAATACCCTATCATGTTAGAGATTTTAAGAAGAGGAGGGGAGACATTCTGACAATTCATTCATCTCCTTACAATTAAGACATCTTCCTACAACCCATTCTCAATTCTTCATTCTTCTACTCTTAAATTCCACAACAAGAGAATCGTTACTTGCTACGGAATCACTAAAACCACACGCCAAACACCTACTATTCACGCCATCCACCATGCAAAACGTGATATCCTTCGCATTCATGGGTAACTAAATCTCTTAGTTGGGGTTATGGAAGCCGAATGAGTTACTATCTATAGCTATGAGTTTGTGAGTTCAAGACAAGTATATTGCTTATATCATTATTCTCTTCATCTTAAATCTACATTCTTTGCGGTTCAAACACAAGAACACGCCATTCTAACATCTAACCTGTTCGAGAGAAAGGTTATTTGTCTAGAAAAGAAGACGCATAGACCAACGCCAGTCTAACATCTGACTTGTTCGAGAGAAAAGTTATTTGTCTGGAAAAGAGATAATGTCAAGGTAGTAGGACACCCTTTCCTATTAAAAAGCTAGTGCCGTACCTGGACTAACTTCTTGGAGAATTCGTACCGTTAGTCACGCTTTAAGCTCGAGAGAGTTAAAGTGAAATAGTCCTTGTTTAGGTCGAGAGACGCTTGGATTTACCATCGACTACAATTCTCTATAAGCAATTACATGTCAAGACTCTACACACTCATAGCCAATAGAGACGTATACCTCAGAAGGTGGACATAACCCCAACGCCTCAATTCTCATTGTTTACAACACACGTGACAATCTCTCTTTATTTTGCTATTTTCAGTTCTTACATTCTTGTTTTGGTTACATACTACAATCCCCCCTTTCCTACGAGACTTGCACTAAAAGTCTAGTAATTTCTCTTGCTTGTTGGCCAAGCTATTCTCTGTGGGATCGATACCCAACCCAGGTTGGGTTCTATATTTGCTAACGACCGCTTTACACTCCCACGAGAGCTGTAGATTGAGCGTTATCACTATCTTAAGCATGGGTAGGCTATTTATGATATAGTGGGTTTGTATGTTCACAAAGATGGCCTAGGATCATTTTACCAACTAAGCATGATCAAAATTAGCCTTGAGAGATTAACGGGGCAAGTTCTAGCTAATACAAGTATGTATGAGATATAGACAAATATGCTCACCGCACATAGAATACAAACTCTTCAAAAGGGATCAATTCCCTTTCCCACTAGAGGATAAATAGAGGATCTAATAATATCTACAAGAAAAAATTTTGGATTCATAAAAAGAGTTACGGTATGTTCGGGCCCTTTATTTGTTTGAAAATGTTTTAGGAAAAGGGAAGGTGTTTGTATTGCACTTGCATA
Organism: Capsicum annuum; assembly: GCF_002878395.1. Taxonomy (NCBI): domain Eukaryota; kingdom Viridiplantae; phylum Streptophyta; class Magnoliopsida; order Solanales; family Solanaceae; genus Capsicum; species Capsicum annuum. The sequence goes on along the minus strand of NW_025856328.1, from coordinate 51,272 downwards.
GTGCCAAATTTACTATTTATGGTACAAAACCAAGCCAAAGTATCATATTTTGGATTTCATAAGGGAAAAACATATGGCTACTTAGACTTCATCATTGGTATAAATGTGATTCAAAATCAAAAATGCTATAGGTACTTAGATTTCCCTTTCATTTATAGCTCCGATGCTACGGGTACTCAAACTTCCCCAGCATCCATGGCTTAAAACCCAATCACAAAGATTTTCCTTTAAGAATGTCATCACTCAATCTATCATAGGAAAAGGTTTGTAAGAAATCAATCCCAAAAAGTACAACAATCTCTATGATTAGGGTGTTACTTCTTAGATTACAGTGTCTGAACATAAAAGTAATCCTTGCCCTATGTAAAGACATGAAGTGCCCTCACCGCTGAAGACAAAATAAGTAAAAGGGTTATAAGGAACTCCTTTAGGTAGGAATACATCTTTTCCAAGGATGCCATAATTCGGAGTGGATTTACAATGATCGCATGACCGTGATCGTGGATTGCAGATTCTGATTGCGATATCTTAGGCTGATTCGCGTATTTTTGCTTTTTTTCTTGCACAACTATCATTTCTAGATCTATTATTCCCCTATTTTTCCAGACTGCTAACTTTTGTCGAAAAACCTTCAACACATAAGAAATTCTATAAGTACATAAAGGATGGGTTGTCTCCCACTAAGACCCTAAATTAGCATCGCAACACGACATTTCCTTTATCATAATGTAGGGTCCTTGAAATGAACCAACTCTACCTTGGACACTATGGGACCTCCCAGATTATAGTGTTTAATCCTTTTGCCATTACTGTAAAGCTTTTTTTTCCATTATCTTCTAATTCAATGGAACCACTAGGGTATACATTCAAAATCACAAAAGGGCCCGACCATTTGGAACGAAGTTTTCCTACAAAGAGTTTCAAATGATAATTGAAAAGGAGTACACTCTCACTGATATGAAATTCCCACATAAGTATTTTAGTGTCATACCATTTCTTTAATTTCTTCTTATACAATATGGAACTCTCAAAGGCTTTGAGTAAAAAATCCTCAGACTTGTGAAGTTTAGTGACCCTTAACTCAAAAGCCTCTCCCCAATAAATGTTTAACCTATTCAAATCCTACAAGGCTTTATGCTCAAGATCGGCATAAAGGCACCAAGGTATTTATTCTTTCTCTCCATTTATGCTTGACATAGTGGCACTACAATGATGTGTTATTTTTATAGTCTCATCCTCCACAAACTATTTCTTAGAGACCAATTACTTTATAAATTTAGCATACTCCATCATATATTTCAATGCTTCAATTAAAGAAATATTGATAGAGAGGTTGCTAAATTTATCAAGGAATTTTTTTAACTTCGTATTTTCTCCTTTTTTCAAGAACCATTGAGGGAAATATGGAGGAATTATAATTGGCTGAATTGAGATAATTTGGCATTCTTTCATCTTCAAATTTTCAAGGGTATCCTCATTTGGCGTTGGCTCATCATTCTTTGATCTCTTTCTCTTCACATTTGTGTGCTCATCATTTTCTCTTTTGTCGGGATCATTATAAAGCTCCATGCCTTTGCCAAAAAATTTTCCAATTTGAGTAATAATAGCATTTGTGGAAATACTACTCAGTACTTCTTCATTTTTCCTTTCCATGAGGTGCATCAATATTTGATTCGATTTTTCTCCTAGTTGTTGCATTGTGGTTGAATAAAACTCCAACGTTTGATTAATTTTTCCAAAATCATTCTTCATATCTTTCACTATTTTGTCGATCCCTTCTACTCCAACAAAGATTCCACTCAAAATATCTTCATTAATGGATCCCTCCCTTTCACATTGAGGTATTCCCAATTTTCATCGTACCGACCGTGATTCCCATATTTTTTTTAAGAGGTAACATGGAAACCCTCTGGATAATTAGGAAACCATTTAATCCCATCATCAAGTGCCTTTTCTTCCACATATTCAAATTCCTTGGTATCCTTTGCATCAATAATATGGACTCTTTCAATGGAAGTCCCTAACTAATGTTTAGTAAGAAGTTCAAGGTGTAACACTACCTTAATAATGCTTGCATCTCTTTCCTACTTTTGACAACTTTTATATGGACACATAAAGAATGAGAAGTAAGTCCTCATATACACATCAACATTCTTTGTGTTCCAAATCCTACCCAAACTAGCCAATTGGTCTAACATCTTTGACGCAATACCCATATAATGATATAATAAGTTATACACCTGATGTACTGTCTACTATGGTTTTGTTGGTTTTGTATATTTACCTAAAGATGATTGGGAGAGTCATCTTTTCTAACATCTCATGATTGGGGAATTTTAAAAGCTTATTCATAAATCTCGTCCATGCTTCAAACCAGTGCTCCTCATGAAATTGACAGAAATATCTAATTTTGTCCTATAATTTTAGCATCTTGGAAGGTGGGAAGTAATGATTCAAGAAAGTCTCCATAAGGTGACCCATGAAGTGATTGGACCATACGGAGGATATCGAAGCCACAAAACCACTTCACACGTAAGAGAAAATGAGAAGAGACGCACCCTTAAGGATTTTTGCAAAATATATGATATATCAAAGGGAGATAAAACTTCTATAAAGTTCTTTAAATATAAATTGGGATCCTCATGAGAATGCAACCGGAAGATCCACTTCATTAGAAGAAATTAGATCATGACACTCCTGATATAAAATAGGTTATTTTCCCAGAGAGGGGGAATACAGATGGCACTAGCATGCTCTACGCCGCCAAGATAATCCATAGCTTCAATATATTCATATGGTGGACTATTAATGATTACCTCTTGGATGATGGTGATTTAGAAATATGAATGTAGTACCCCATATTTTTCAAGCTTAACTTAGCTCTAAGTAGATGAGTTATTCTGTATAAAATTTTTGAAATTCTTGGTATTTTTCAGTTTAAATCTTACCAATGTATAGGAAATTCAGTCAGCTTTCCAACGATGTAAAGTTCACCAAAATTCGATACTTGGGTGAGAGATTAATATATTCATATGGTGGACTATTAATGATTACCTCTTGGGTAAAGTTCACCAAAATTCGATACTTGGGTAAATTCTCATACAGTGAGTCGGCGTGATGGCTCTACATCGCACTAATACTCTAGTTCCTAGTTGTCCAATTTCCAGTGAGCTAGCGCGATTCCACCGCATTGCGATAGTATAAAAAATTGGGTTTTTATATCGTGTGATTTTAATTCAAGGGCTGTTTAGCCAATTCATAAAATCCCTAATCATCCTAAACATGAGATTAAAGCCCTATATATCCTATTATATCATTATTTCCTCTCTTTCTCAATAGATTAAAACAATCTCTAAAAGGGGTAAAGCACCAGCTTTAAGAAATCAAGAACAAACTCTAGAATTTCTCAAAAAACCTTCAAGAACTAATATTCCCACATATGTTAGGTGTTCATATAGGGGTTCCTTTTACCCATAGAGTCCAAGAATCCCCTTTTAAACTTACAAGATCTAATAATTATGAATTCCATGCTTAAAATTAAGTGTATTCACGTTCATGATATTAATTGGATTTCAATCCATGCTTTAGTATAAGTCTCATGAAATTAAAATAGTTTATCTGATGAATATATGAATTACATGCTAAACCCTTGAATTTCCAATTGTGTGTTGTATTCATGATGCTCATGTGTTGTCCATTACCATGTGAGATGATCTATGTTCCTCAAGTGTTTGCCAAAATGCCTATGTGAAGTTGATAGTGGAATCACGACATGTCATTATGTGTTCCTAGTCATGTACAAGTTTATGCACAACAAGTGTTTGATAAAATATCTCCATGAATGAATTATGAACAAGTGGACATTGTTATGCTTTTCAAGATCATGTTATGCCTTAATTTAATGCTATTGAGTCCTGGGGGTATCTAATACTAGAAAATCTAGTTGTTTACCTAAAGCAACTGTGGTTATAGAATAGTCTCAATAGTGTTACGACCAGTAAACTCAGTCAGTTATAGAACTCAGTGAAACTCAGAATCAGTCTAGTTCAGCCCAGTATAATCAGTTCAGTATCTATTTAGTTGGGAGTAGGATTCAGCACCGAGTGAACCCAAGGATGGGGGCTCACTTGCCAGTAGAGGGTGTGATCTTTAGAAATAATTCTTGTATTCCAAAACTACATTGCCAGCGTAGGTTTAGACATTAACCTACCAGTTGAGGGTTCCACCATTCTCATTTGAGTATCTGCCAGATGAAGGTAACTCTTCAGCTTGTCTTTACTCGTGGCATAGTACTGACACCTTTCCAGCTGGGGTTACAGGTTGGACCCCAAATCTCTTCAGAAAAGACATATATTAATTAGATGATTACTTTCCACAGTTTCAGTTTCAGTCTCAGAATAGAACTCAGTTCAGTTCTATAGACTGAGTACTGCCAGACACAGTCAATTAGTATTAGTAATTCAGTTATAAGTAACTTTAAATATTAGTTACTTAGTTACTCAGTTACCAGAATTTAGTATTCAGTTTTAGTAGAAGCTCAGATACAATATTCACGTATATTCACATTATTCCATACTCAATTTTTATAGTAGTTCAGTTATCTAAGTACTCTTATATTCAGTTTTTCGATATTATTAGTTAGTTACAGTATATGCATATGAACCCTTGTATTTAGCCTTATCTCATCTAGCATACCAGTACATTCCATGTACTGACGCATGCTTTTTTTTATGCTATGATGTCTTATATTATAGGTTCAAACACTGAGGTTCTCGATTGCACATAGACATATTTAGCCAATAGTATCAAATTTAGTAGTGATTCCTCATTTATTGAGGATATGCTTTATTTTAGTATTTTTAGTAGCTTCAGTGTTTCAGTAGTCAGAGTTAGTTGGGGGATTGTCCTATTAACTCCGCATTCAGATAGTTTAGTTAGAGGCTTTTCAGACTAGACTTTCAGAGAGTGGTCAGTTTTGTAGATTATTATCCTAGTTGATATTCTTTATCAGTATTTGGAATTTTGAACCTTATGTCATTCCAGCTTATTTTCTGCATTTATTACAATATTATTATTCAGTGCTCATAGTAGATATCAGTCATGGGTTAGCTTGTGGTCTTTCGAAGTCATAAGCATCGTGTAGCATCCGAGGTACAAACTCGAGGCGTTACAAATAATTATTACCTACAAATAAACAAAAGAAACAAATGAAGTAAATAAAGACACCATGGGTATACCCAAAGTAACACTAAACACCACATCATTGAAAACTAAATTTCACTTCCCGACAATAATGCCTTTTTGATCACTCTCATTAATACCATTTAAATTAATATAGGCCAATTATTTTCAATAGCTCAACCTATGTTGAGGTCGAATCCATGAGGAACGAAATTAGCTTTCTAGTCCTATGGGTGTTATAGTTACTCAAAAGATACCCATAATAAAAACAAAGTAAAATTCATTATTTAAAATGGGAGGAACGGTTGGTTTGGAAGGTGGATTAATCAAAGTCTATTCAAGTTAATAATCAATAGGCAATAATTGTGATTGAAAATTCAATATGAGAATGATCTTGGGATTATGTCAACCCGAGGGCAAATTATATATGGGTCCATAATCATTTGGTGCAAATTCTAATTGTGAATGATATGGTAGGCTAGGTTGAAGGTCCTTAAGGCTGGTTTGTCAGTAAAATCATATCAATATCACACATAGACCCTTTTGGGTACTTACCAAGTGTATCAACAAAAATAATCTAATATCTTAATTCGGCATCCCTAGTGCTAGGATGATTACCAAGACATAGCCAACTCTCTACTCACCCTTATTTCTAAGATAGTTAAAATATAGCAAACTATATACATTATTGTCAACTATTACTTTGTCACCCATATCTCTCTTTAAAAGATGAAAAGAGTTTTCAAAGTTTACCCATATCCCTCTTTTAAAGATGATGTGTGCTTTCAAGAAATTGGGGTTTTTTACCCATAAATCCATTATGGGCATTTGGGGTTTTCACCCATAAACCTCAACTAATTCAAATAAGAAATAGTGAAACCCACCATCAACAAACTAGAATCTACATAAATACATCACAATCCACACATAATTGCACCTTACTTGAACATAATCCCTAGACAAACTACTTAGCTACTCATAAAGTTAGGAAAGAGGAATATACCATATTGGTTTTTCAATACTTCCATCAAAACTTGCAATAAAGAGTAATCCAATAACCCGCTTTAGTTGCAACCAAAACTAATTGAAAAATTAACCACAATAACTTTCCCCAATTTAGTAGGGTTTTTTTCAAGTCTCCAATTTAAAATTCAATGATAATCTTAGAGAAGGGATTTTCCTACTTTTGGATTTTTTACTGGTTATATGAAATTTCATTTCTATCCCTGGGACAAAATCATGTGTTGCTGCCATCGTAGCAACATACTCACAATGGCGGTCACCTCTATTACCTTTAGGATATCAGGATCATTGTATTTAATCTTTCTTGATCGGCCGCAATCTTGTCTCCTAGACTGTGATCGCAGTAACTGATATTATTTTCTTCTCAGGGTCATCCAGTTGCACTTCTTTTCTCTATTTGATCCCTTTAAATCTTAATCCATACCTTTGTTTTTCATCTTATGTATTTATGAAAAATGTGGAAATTAGTTCACTCAACTAAAGGAATTGTCTCATTCATATCTCCAATGTAGTGTACATAAATTTGAATGTAGATAAGTGGTAAATTTACCACTCATCAATTACTGCCATTTGAATAAGGTGATGGTGAAGAATGAGTATACTCTTCCTAGGATTGCTGGCCTATTTGACCTGCTATTGGGTGCTAAGTACTTCTCTATGATTGATCTTTGGTTGGGTTAAGATTAGATGATAATTATGGAGGTGGATATCTCTAAGACTATTTTTATACATGATATGGCCATTATAATTTCCTAGTCATGTCTTTTGGTTTCACTAATGCCTCAGTGGCATTTATCGATCTTATGAACCCAAACTTCTGTTAGTTTTCAGACTTATTTGACATTTGGTTCATTGATGGCATCTTAGTTTATTAAAAGAGTGAGGAAGACCATGTCGATCATCTTTAAGTATTATTGCCAACATTGAGGATCAATGATTGTATGCTAGATTCTCTAAGTGTGAGTTTTGGTTGAATGTTGTGACCTATCTTGGTCATGTTATGTCTACTAAGGGGGTTATGGTGGATCCACAACAAGTTGAGGTATTTAAGAAGTGGCCTAGACCCTGGACTTTAACTAACATTCAGATCTTCTAGGTTTCAGCCAGGTATATTATAGAAAGTTTGTGGAAAGTTTCTCTTTTATTATTTCCCTATTGACTGAGTTGGCTCAAAAAAGGTAAATTTCATATGGTTGAATTCTTGTGAGGGGATTTTTGTGAAGTTGAAGGATAGGTAGACTTTGACTTTGGTCCTGACTCTATATGAGGGTACCAAGGGTTATGTAGTTTATTGTTATGCATCACTTATAGGATTGGGTTAAGTGTTGATGCAGTATGATAGGGTTTTAGACTATGCTTCTCGATAGTTCAAACTTTACGAGAATAATTACACGATGCACAAATTAGAATTATTGGTTGTGGTTATTGCTTTGAAGATTTGGCACCATTATCTATACATGGTTAATGTTGACATCTATTTTAATGATACGATCTTTCAATATTTGTTTAGCCAAAAGGAGCTGAATCTTAAGCAATGGAGATGGATTGAGTTGATCAAGGACTATGATATGGGTCTTCACTATCATCTAGGTAAAGATAACATGGGTTTTGATGCTCTTATAAAGTTATCTATAGGAAGCTTATCTCATATGGATGAGAATAAGCGAGAGTTGGTAAAGAATATTCAATAGTTGGCTAACATTGGGGTTAATCTCTACGACTCTATTAATAGATATCTGATAGATCAAGAGATGGTAAAGTTATCCCTTAGTGCAAAGGTAAAAAAAAGTAGGTTTTGGACCCTACCTTGATGCGGATTAAGGATGATGTGGACATACAGAAAGTGATGGATTTGAGATTAGTTGTGATGGTATCATGAGATACAAAGATAGGTTGTGTATCCTCAATATTGATGGGCTATGAGGGAGGATCCAAGTTTTGAGGTCATGAATCAAAGTACACTGTTAATCATGTAATGACAAAGTTGTACCATGATATTAAAAGAACTATTAGTAGAATGACATGATATGGGAAGTGGTAAATTTTGTGGCTAATTTTTTAGTTTATCAATAAGTGAAGGTTGAGCACTAGAGACCTGGTATGTTGTCTCAGTAAATTGAGTTGCCCTAGTAGAAGTAGAAAGTGATTAATATAGATTTCATTATTGGTCTTCTGCGGCCCTGCAATCATTTTGATTCGATTTGGGTCATCACAGATAGGATGACTAAGTCAGCTCATTTTTTACCTATGAGGACTAATTACTCTACTGAGGATTATGAAAGGTTGTTTATTTGGGAAATCTTAATATTGTATGGTATGCCTGTTTCTCTTATATCTAACTATGGTAATCAATTCTCCTCACATATTTGGCATTCATTCTAGTGTGGTTTGGGACTAAGGTGCATCTTAGCACCACTTTGCACCCCTAAATGAATGGGCAAGTAGGAAATACTTTTCAGACTTTCAAGAATATGTTAAGGTCTTGTGTACTTAACTTTAGTGGTAGTTGATTTTATCATTTTCATATAATAGAGTTTGTTTATAATAATAGCTATCACATAAGCATTAGGATTACTCTATATGAGGCATTGTATGGCAGGAGATATCATTCTTCTATTGGGTTATTTGAGATTTGAGAGGTTGGGTTGCTCAGTCTTGATTTTATTTATCAGGCTATGGAGAAGGTAAAGGTGATTCAGGATAGGCTTAGGACCACCCAATACCGGCACAAGTCCTATATGGACATAAGGCAAAGGGAGTTGGAATTTAAAGTTAGAGATTGGGTATTCTAGAAGGAGTCTTTCATAAAAAGAGTGATGTAGTTTTGAAAGAAAGTGAAGCTTAATTCCAATTATATGGGCCCTTTTATTATTCCTAATAGTGTAGGTAATGTCGCTTATGATTTAGAGTTGCCTCCCTATTTGGGTTTTGTTCACTCGGTTTTTTATGTTTTGATGTTGAGAAAATGAGTGGGTGATCCTTCCCTGGTGGTTCCTTTTGAAAGTTTTGGTGTTTTGGATTCCTTGTCATATAAGGAGGTCTCGATTGAGATCTTGGATCAAAAATTCCATCAGTTGTGGTCAAAGCTTGTCGCTTCGGTGAAGTTTCTATGAAGGAACCAAAAGTTTGAAGAAGCTATTCAGAGGACATGAATTCCAAATACCCATTCTTGTTCTTCATCCCAGATAGTCATTCTTAAGGTATGTGTGAATCATAACATCTCTATTTTTATCATTTTTAAAGGTAAGTGTGGTTGTGTATCTATGTTAAATCATACTAATGTTTTCCTTGACTTATCATTTGAGGAAGCATGATCCTAAGGGCTAGAATGAGACACCCTAGGTGTTGGACACCTCATATGTATGATTTTTGAACTAACTTTCCTTACTGCGACAAATCCTATGGGTCGTAACGTGTCATTGTGGGTCATAGGGCTCCAATCGTAGGGTATCTAGTAACGGTAGCCTAAGTTGGTGTCCTGATTATGAGTGGATCCTAATAAGTTGTAAATACTCTATATGATTCATATAGTGCTATCCTTAGACAAATCAGTGTGTGCCCCAAGTATTTGTGACTTGACTGCGACTTGAACCCTACATGTTTTAGGTTCACCTGATGAGTCATATGGTGTAACTTGTATGGTCACTAGAGAATGGTCCTTCAGCTATTATCTCAGATACGACTCATGGTAATGATCCATAACGTATACTTATGAGTCGTATAGTGACTCGTAGTCACTAGCAATAGTTTTACAGCTTTTAATTAAGGGCATTTTTGATATTTCCCCTTCTCCCCAAATCATGAGACATGACTTAAAACCCCTTTAGGATGTCATAATCACTCCAAAACAAATTTAAATAACTACTCAGTCACTTTCATTTTTCTAAGGTCAAGATACTTAGGGTTTCTAAGAAGTTGATCAATAAGAGCTCCTTAGAGCAAATTCTCTCCATAGCTCTTTTTAGGCATGTTACTTTTCCTCAGCTATTAATTCATGAAAGCACGTGTTTTAAGTAGTTCTCTATATGGATTTGATGTTTGTTTATGAAAATGAGTTAAGTGTTTTGAATGATTGTTGTTTATGTGATGTTTCACGTTTACATAGGCATTGTTTATGTTTAAAATGGTGGTTTTGAAATCAATTTGATTCAAGGATATTCTAAATAAACTAAGGGATTATGGTTTCCTATTTTTTTGAATATTTACAATTGAATTACTAATAACCCCAACCCAAATTTTATGGAAGTTGTTTTGAGTATGGGAAAATTGCATGGAACTACTTTCGGAATAACTGCATGATGTAAAAATATTATTGAAACATGAAGGTTTGTATTAATGATAAAAGGGAGTTGTCCTCCCTAGTTAATGAAATTGAAATGGCATATTGATGGTAACTTGAAAGGGTAGTTGGATAAAGATAGCAACAGTGGATGCCTGAATGTGTATTATTGTTCAGTGAATAAGAATGTATGATAAATATTTTAATGGAGATTAAAAGAGGGTTTTGTAGTTGGTTCATAAAAGTGGTAGACCCGAGGGATCAAAATTAGAAGCCGCATTTGCTGGTGAGGAGAACTAAATTGCCTGTGGTTTGAGTCCCCACACTTATGACCGGGAGGTTTGAGTCCACCTTATTATATGATTGGGAGCTTTGATTCCCCCATGGTACATTACATAATTGGATGCTTTAGTCACCTTTGTATATGGTTGGGAGGTTCAACTACCCCATGCCTATATATAGGATTATTCTCTGTTTTATACAGCAACACGCATTGGGGCCCATATTGCCCATGGGTACTATTATATGATGGTTAAGCTTCACAATCCATGCTAAATTTTTTAAGTACATGCTATGTCTTGTTCCCTATCCCTGCATGTTTTATAAGTATATATTTATGAACATATGTATGTGAACATGTACATTGAGTTGAACTGGATATTTGAATTGTCATTACTTTATCCTTAACCCTGAGTTACATACTAGTGCTCAACCCGCTAACCATCTTTGGACTTTGTATCCCCACGTGATACATAGAATGAAGGAACTCCTACTTTTCCTACAGAGTGCTAGGTGGATTCGCTCGGTTTGCCGGTCATTTATATTGAAGTGGTAAGCTTCCACTTTCTATAAGATTTAATCAATACATTGGTTCCTTTCATAAATTATAGTTAAAGATTTTATATTAACATTATGATTTTCATTGTCATTATCAGAGTCGGGGGTATGTCCTGACATAGATTATTTTTGAATATGTAGAGGCCTTGTGTATGTTACTATGGTTAGGGTATTATTGTTGACATTAGTAGATGTCTTTGAGTTTGTTACTCTTTGATCTTGTTATATGTTTGGATTTCGGTCGCTGCTAGGAGTGTTATACCCTGTTTGTCTAGGCAAAAGGGAGGAGGTCCCCGGTCCTCGGTGGACTTTAAATACCCATCATAGCCAGGACCTGGTTGGAGTCATGACAAATAATGTTGGAAAGACAACAGCAAAGTGAGGAAATCAAAGGCAAAAAAAGAGTTAAAGGTGTCCAAATTTTGAATTTTTGAGGTAATAGATGTGAGCTTGAACCTCCGAGATAAGGGAGTGCCACTCTCCAAGACACAAACTAGCATGTCAAGAAAAAGTGTTCTTCTACATTAAGGGCGTGTCACATCCCTAAAAATGGAGAAACATAAGCGTGACACACCCTTAGTTAAATAAATGGGTGTTTATATCCTAGTATAAATAGAACACTTAGGTTATATTGTACAAACCTTGGAAGACTTTTGGGGTTGAAAATACACTTGAGGATGATGAAATTAGGAGGATGATGAAATTAGGATTCTTATTCTTTACATTTGTTTATTTTTGTTTTATATTCATAATTTCAATATCTTGATTTGTTGTAAGACTATGAGTGGTTGAACACCCTCATCTAGGATTGAAGACTAGAACATAAGCACTTATGCTTTCAATTGAGTTTTTTAAGCATATTATCAATTTTTGGTTTTTCATATATCCTTAATCTTACTATTCTATGGATTTGCGACACTTAGGATAAACTTATATTTCTTTAGTAAGCCTAAAAAGAAGAACAATAGATTATACCATGGAATATATAAAGTGTGATCGTAATCTTAGAGGAATCAATGTTAGGATTGGTATTTTTAATAGGAATATACCTAATTCTCCATACTTAGTTCATATACATGATGAACTAAAAATGTGTTTAACAAGGTTATCACATCTCCGCTCAGTGATGTAATTGTTGGGCTAAGTTACACAGGCGATTAGAGGATGACCATTCCCTATTTATGTTATCAACCCCTTGAACTAACAACTAAGGTAATTAACTCATCTAATGAGATTGTATGGATAAGTAGAAGTGTTCATAGTTTCATAAGGATTTCTCCCTATTATTGTCCAAACACTTTTTATTATCATATTCTTTATCATTACTATTAAGTTTTGATATCTCAATATCTCGTGGTTTGATTAGCATTTGTTTAATCTCATTGGTAACACTATAAATAGATTATTGTTTAGCACAAGTCCTTGTGGGATTGATAATTGGCATTTAAAGGCCATTTTACTACTTAGGTGACCACATACATTTCTGTGTATGGTAGGACATAACTTCTACTCACTCATATTTATAACATGACTAAGGGATTGATATTTAGATATTTTTTTCTTTAAAATGCCTTGCATGCTCGTTGAGAATATTTTTTATGAATTTTTTGATTAATATTTTGGACCTTCCATTGTACTTTCTGATGATTTATAGGCTTTTACCGTGACTACCAGACCTAGGAATATTGCCAAGTTTTTTATTTATTTAGTCTATTTTGGATTGTTTTGGGTTTACAGTTATTTCATTTCATTTGTCAGTATTTTAGTGGGTGTCATATCTACCATTATGATCCAGATTTGGATCATGAAATAAACTTAGATAAATACATGGAACTAAATAGATACGAAGTAATAACCATCCACTAAAAATATTGCAAATTTATACAAAAGTCAACTATAAAAAATTCAGATAATTATAACCATATTTTACAACATTTAGGCTCATACCATCAAATAGAATCATGAACAACACAATTAAAAGAAGGTTAGTGCATGAATGAAATTCATACGTTGAGCTTTAACCTACTTCTCTATATAGCTACCTAGGACTCAAATAAGACCCATGATATCCTTATAACTGGCAGGCGTACCCTCTACTCTTAATTATCAATAATTACATTACGAAGGGGTGACTCTCTGATTCACCTAACATTTGATAGGATTTCCACTTCAATCCATCAAACAATGGACATGTATGTCTCTTTATTTATATATCATAGGACAAACATGCCACTCCAATCTATATGAAATACAATGCATGATATATAGCTAGGTAACTCTGATCTCATACATAATAAGTATAACTCCAAGCAAAGTATTTCTTATCATGAATCCATACAATTATAACCAAGCTCTCCATTTTAAAAATTTACAATAAATATAAACTCCCTTCACTGACCCACAAATATAGGAAATATCAATTTTTCATTAATTATTATCATAATTAAACTCCAATTTGCAAGAAGGTATAAAATCATTAACTTGCATGTTAGCTAATTTATAACATCATGATATCTCTTCTTCTAAGGAGATTCATAGTGGTTAAAACTTTTAATTTCTAATGTTTTGGTTGAACATAAAAGTTTTTGGTTGATAATCATATTTTTTATCGATTGAGTTATTTATTTCTTCTTGCATTCAATTATTTGTTTGATTGATCATCTTACAAATAGCATCTAGGACATATTTTTTGAACTTGAAAAAGGGAACTATAATTGTAAAAAGAAGAAATCGGACTAGTTGGTGAGCCGTATCGGGAAAGGGAATCAATTATCACTAAGGATAAAAATATACATTGTGACCTAGATTAGTTGATATAGAGATATCTTAATGATCTTTACTATTAACTAACTTAAATAATATAGGTGTTAGTGATAGTCAAGTAGGCTTAGAGTAATAAAAAAATGCTCAATATAGATGACCTATAACTAATAACTCAAGAAATCAAATTTGGCATATGATTAGATAATTCAACTCGATTGTCAAAATAGAACAACCATGGAACTTTCCTCAAATCATAATTACAACACAACTAATCTATGATTTGTCTGCAGTTGTTTTTATTTACATTAAAAACACACAAATTATACTTTATTATTAGTCATATATGGAATAGATCGCATAAAAAATAAAACTAAAACTTCAATTCATCAAAAATTTGTGAGTACATATCAGAACATACAACCTTTATTTCATGTATGACCATGTATGATTGCATGGGCTAAAGTATACAACATTTATCTCAAAGGTGGTCAGGCTGTGGTGCCCATTTTTTCCTGATTCAATTTAGCAAAGTTCTAGTTGTTAAGGTCATTTCATACGTATGGATATCAAGAATTATAGGAAGAATTATCCATGATTTGGAAAGAGAGGTTCACAATTAGTCAATCAAGGAGGTAATTTTAAAGATAAGTGTTATTATTTTTAGAGTAGACCCAAGATAGGAGCCTTAAATGTAGTGATCACAAGTATGGTTTAGGTATACTCTCAATCAATTACAATAATAGTTAGCTTTTATTTTTTGCATTATCTTATGCATCTATTTATGCTATATTGAGTCATAAAAATATGTTTGAGCCTTTTGTTATGCCTATTTGTGTTGATACCTTTGTATGTGATTTCTTAATGGTGGATCGAGAGTACCAATCTCATATTATGACTTGTGAATAAGGTATTTTGGTAGCCATGATTATTCTATATATGAAAAACTTTAGTAAGATATTGGACCTGATTTACTTGATAGTTATGTGGTAGAAATGAGGTGGATCTAGTAATATTTATTTATGTTGTGATACTAATGTAGAAAAAGCTATGAATGAGAACAAAGATATTAGTTAATGTGTGTTAATGTTAATTTCTTAATAAAATATTAATTGTTTCACCGATTTGAAAAATAAAGTTTTACATTGTTTTCAAATGTAAAGGACTACCAGGTTTTACAATGGAAACCTAAACAAGGCATTGCACGATTGAATCAATGGTGTGTGTAGATATGTTTATAGGGAATTGTATTTCAGATATTATTTAAGGGGTAGTGATGTCAATTATGATCAAAATGAGTGAATCGATAGTGAATGATATGCCTATGAGTGAATAAAATTTTCCAGCGAGTATACTTGTATCAAATTGTTTGATAGTGCAAACTAAATTATGCATTCATGGTTGATAATTTATAACGTTGAATCAGTACATTGGTATTTTTAACATAGGCTACCTATTATTCCTTATAGGATAGCCCTAGTAGAGTTAAGGGAATGTAAATCAGTTATAGGAATTATTGTATAAGGGATTTATCCGACGTAGTGTATCACCTTGGGTGCTCTTGTCTTGTTTGTGAAGAAAAAGGAAGGGTCTATGCATATGTGTACTGATAATCAGTAGTTGAACAAGGTGAAGAGTAAGAAAAAGTATCCTCTATCTTATATTGATGATTTATTTGATTAGCTTCAAGGTGGTGTAGTGTTTTCAAAGATTGATTTGAGATCCAGCTATCATTAGTTGATGATTAGAGCTTTGTATATTTTGAAGGTAATTTTTTGAACTTGATATGGCCATTATGAGTTCTTGATCATGTCTTTTAGGATGACCAATGCCCCAACTGTATTCATGGTGTTTATGTAGAAAGTGCTTCAATCGTATCTAGACTCTTTTGTTATTATATTTATATACGATATCAGGGTTTATTCTAAAAGTTAGGCTGAGCATGAGATGCATTTGCAAATTGTGCTCCAGAGATTGAGGGATAAGAAGTATGCCAAGTTCTCTAAGTGCGAGTTTTTGTTGGAGTATGTTTCTTTCTTAGGTTACATGGTGACTAAGAAAGATATTATGGTCTATCCAACCAAAGTTGTAGTGGTTCGTGATTGGGCTAGACCTACTTCACACAAGGAGATGCGGAGTTTTATTGGCTTGGCAGGTTATTATCATCACATTGTTGAGGATTTTTATCCATTACAACTCTATTGACCAAGTTGACTTAGAAGAATATTTCATTCCAGTAGTTCGATGCTTTTGAGGAAAGCTTTCAAAACCTTAAGGATTTGTTGACTTTTCCCAAGTAAGGCATGGGTTTCATCGTCTTTTGTGATGCTTTAAGTGTTGGTTTAGGTTTTGATTTTATGTAGAAAGGTAAGATGATTCCTTATGCATCTCGTTAGTTGAAGACCCATGAGAAGAATTACCCTACCCATGATTTGGAGTTGTGTGGGATAGTTTTTGCTTTTATATTTTGGAGGCACTAATTGAATGGAGTCCATTGTGAGATTTTCCCAGAACATCATAGCCTTTAGTGCTTTTTCACCTAGTAAGATCTTAATATGAGGCAACACCATTGGCTGGAGTTGCTTAAGGATTATGACTTTAGTATTTCCTATCATCCGGGCAACGATAATGTGGTTAAAGATGACTTGAGCTAGAAATTAGCTAACATAGGTAGCTTGGTGCATCTTTTATCGAGGAGAGACCTATGGCCTTAGAAATTCAGTCTTTATCTTAAAAGATGGTTAGGCTTTATATTTCAACAGTTGAGTGTGTTTTGGAATTTATGGAGGCTAGGTCTTAATTGATGGAGCAGATTCATGCTCATTAGTATGACGATGCACCATTAGGGGTGATTCAGGATAAGGTGTTATATAGCAAGTCTAAAGAAGCCTCACTTGATTCAAATAAAGTTGTGAGGATTGAAGGCAGAGTTTGCATGCTGAGAGTGGGTGATTGGATTAGATTTATTTTAGGGGAAGCCAATTGTTCTAGGTATTCTATCTATTCGGGTGAGACTAAGATGTATCCTTAGTTGAGGCAGCATTATCGGTGCGGTGGTATAAAGAAGGATGTATTAGATTTTGTAGCTTATTTCCTTTATTGCTAGAAAAATGAAGGCTAGGCATTTCATTCCTAATGGACTACTTTAGCTATTACCCACTCTTATTAGAAGTGGGAACAAATTACTATTGATTTTGTGTCTTGGTTGGCTCATACTTCCCATGGATATGATAGTGTTTGGGTAATCATGCATCAATTGACAAAGTCTGCACATTTTATTCCTATACAAGTCTCTTTCAGTGTTGAGAGGATGGACCATACCTATATTTTTGAGATTGTCTGACTACATGGTGTGTTGATGTCTATAATTTCAATTTGAATATTTATGTTCACTTTTCACTTTTGGAATACTTTTTAGGATGAGTTGGGTACTCAGGTTGACCTTAGCACAATATTTCACCCCAGACTAATGGTCAGTCAGAGGGGGATATTAAGGTTATAGATGTTATGCTTGGAGCTTGTGTAATGAAATTTGTAGGACAGTGGAAGTAGCATTTGGCTATAAGGGAGTTTGCCTATAATAATATGTACAATTACAGTATCGATATGGCTCCTTTTGAGGATTTGTATAGTAGGTATTATCGCTCTATAGTGGGTTGTTTTGACATTAGTAAGGTGTGTCTCGAGGTACGGACTTGCTTTGCGAGTCCTTAGATAGATTCCGAATCATTTAAGATAGGCTTTATGCAGGTCAAAGTAGGCAGAAGTGTTATGTAGATCATATACTTTGTCCTTGAGATTTGGTGTTAGTGATCGTATTTTCCTTAATATTTCAACCATGAAGGGTCTGATGAGGTTTTAGAAGAGGGGCAAACTTAGCCTCAAGAATATTAGTCCATTCGAGATTCTTTAGATTGTTTATGATTTTAGCTAATGAGTTAGCTTTACCACCAGATTTATTTGTTCATAATCCAATTTTCATGTTTACATGATTTGTTGTTCCATTACGGATGAGTCTTATGTCATTCATTGGTAGTTGGTTCAATTAGATAAGAGGTTTTCTTTTGTTGAGGAGTCGGTCTCCATTTTGGCTAAGGATGTTAGATGGTTCCATAGAGTCATCCCAGTAGTTAAGGTTTAATGGAGACATCGACATGTAGATGAGGCTACATGTAATACCCCACATGTTTCTAAGCTAGAAGACGAACCATTTTTTCAACATATGAAATCTCCTATCCTGTGATTCATACTTGATCACATGACTTACAATGAGTGTCCTAGCAATAAGATAGCTTATGATGCGTTAAGCCAATTCATATGAGTCACTTAAGGTAATACAAGCTAAGAGTTTTTGAATCCATCAAATTTTAGTATTCGATTTTGTGAGGGTCATATTTGAAGGAGTATAACTCAATGTTAATGTGGTATTTCTGCATATTTCTATCCACCAAATTATATAAAATTGAATTAGCTTTCCAACGATACAAATTTCATCAAATCCAACACCCGAGCTAGAAGTTATGGATTTGCAAAGTAGAGTACTTCGCCTAACCAATTGCACATGGCCACTGGAAAGCATATGCGATAGCATATGCGGCGCCTGTGTAATTATAGGCAATAGCATATGTGGCGCCTATGTAGATATAGGCGATATCATATGTGGCGCCTATGTAAATATATGCGATATCATATGTGGCGCATATCTTATGGTTTTGAGTGACTTAAACACTCCGCTTTGAGTTATTGTGAGGGTAATTAAGTCTTTCTACACTGCTTACGCGTCCCTAAACTTAACCCTATGAAATATATAGCTCCTAATTACATTACAACCCTACTAACATCTTAGGTTCGTCGTCCAAGAGCACTTAAAGAGAAAAACAACTAGGGTTGCATAATTAAACTTGAAGATCCAATTTCAAGGAAATTCCTCCGTCAATCATCTAGAATCTTCCTTCTAAGGTATGCGTGAGTTGATTCATGGACTCCTTTCATCCATGAAGTTCAAGAAATATCTTCTAAATTATGTATTATGATGTTTATGTTGTTGGTTGTTGATGTTCATGTGGTTGGAGTTTGATGATGCCTAAGATGGGATCTTTGTATGTTTTGTGTGAGGATATGGTGGTATTTAATGTATGAATATGTGAAATTGGTGGTTGAATATTTGTAATCTTGATGAATCCACCTATGCCTAAGATGTGCATGTAAGGTGTTTGTGAAAATACCTAAGGGAATAGAAATCATGCTTTTATGACATAATAAGTCCTAAATGACTATTCCATGTTCTAAGTTTATGTTCAACGTGATCCCCATGCTATTGTCTTGAATGGAAGATGTTGTATGAGATGATCATGATATTTTTGTGATATGGAATGACCATGTTATTTAAGCCATGCAAGTATATACATATTGTGTGCATTCTCGATCATGTGATAGTTTGTTGGGAATCATTCTTATTATGAAATCCTTACTTATGATATTGTGAATTATGGACACTACTCATATGATCAAGTCAGTCATGTGTGTCAGTTTTATTCCATCGAGTCCTGGGGGTACTTGTACTCGAAAAACTATATCTGTGTGCCTAGAGCTAGTGTAGTCACGTGACTCATAAAACTCAGAAATCTCAGTAGTTCAGTAGTCCCAGTAGTTTTAGTACTCTCAGTCAGACCTTAGATCTCAAGTTTCTTTTTCGTCCCTTAATGGAACTCAGTGAATTCAGCTTAGTTCAGCAAAGAAAATATTATCAGCTCAGTTAATCAATTTATAAATCAGTTTAGTTAGTTAGTTAGTCAGTTCAGCGCAGTTAATCTTTTTAGAGTCTTTTAGTTGGGAGTTGGGACTAGCACCGAGCGAGTGCAGGGATGGTGGTTTTTCCCATTATAAATGTAGAGCCATTAGCAGCAATCCCTATACTCCAGAACTGCATAGCCAGCGCAGGACAGGAGTCCACCGTCACATTAAGGCTATACTAGACTATTATATTGCCTTAGGCTTGATTTCCTGTTCAGGGTCACCTGTCAGAGAGGATTGACCATAGTAGAGGTCTCTACCCGTGGCAAAATATTGACACCATTCCAATAAGGGAAAATATTGGACCCTACCAGCACAGTATCGGGGTATATCGGTTAGGTTACTACCTTTCACAGTCACAGTTACAGTTACTGTTTCAGTATTAGTCTTCAGAGTAGACATCAGGAATCAGGACTGTCAGATACAGTCATGGATCTCAGTAAGGAACTCAGATAGTTCCATTGATTCTAGGACCATCCCGTCAGATAGGCTTGGTCCCATATTCAGATGCTTATTAGTAGATCTAGCGGTCACCCGACAGATAGGCTTGATCTCAATCTCAGATACAGTCGAGTATTCTCATTATCAACTTCAAAGATCACTCGTTAGCTAGTATTGATCTCAGACTTAGATGTTCAGATAAAGTTTGGAAATTAGATAGTTTTCCCTACAGTTAGGACTATTAGATACAGTTATCCACGTTATCAGTCATTCAATATCTCAGTATCATCAAACTCATGTTGTCATAGTTCAAACTCAAGTTATCAGTATCTCCACGAGTTTAGTAGCAGTTACGTATGTATGTATGTATGTATATATTCTCACGTTCATCTTAGTTAGCATGTTCATGCATATAAACCCAATGCATTTAGCCTACCCCCACGTATACTCAGTACTTTAGTTATACTGATGCATTTGTGCTATGGTTCTTTCTTTCTATGTTACACCATAGGTTCTGAGGTGCAGATTCCAGATCAGCAGTAGTAGTTCAGTAAGCAGTGAGTCCTTATCTTTCGAGGACATAATTGTTACATTTATTATTCCAGTATTTCAATTTATTTTCCAGTTTAGGGAGTTAGCTAGAGACATACTACTTCAACTCCTTATTCAGATAGTTTTGACGCTTTTATACGATTATAGAGTTTTCAGATTTATACTTTAGTATTTTCAGTGTTGTTTTTGTACTGTGATACCACCTTATTTCAGATATTTTATTATTCAAGATTGAACCTTACGCCCTCTTTGTTCATGTTTCTGCATTTTATATATATATTATGCAGTTACAGGTACAGATGTCAGTCATGGGTTATATTGTGGTCGTTTGGGGTCATGCGCACCGTATAGCATTCCAGTTCAGAAAATTAGGGCGTTACAAACTTGGTATCAGAGCCTAAGGTTCAATAGAGTCCTAGAAAGTCTGAAATTCGCATCTAGTAGTGTCTTGTACATGGGTGTGTGGCACGCCACATTTATGTACAGGAGGCTAGAAGATGTTTTAGGAATATTTTCCCTTCTTTTAGTACTTATATCGTGCCAGTGAGCAAAAGCTCATGTTGAACTCTTAGTTTAAACCTTGTTACTCTTCTTTTTGTAGCCACAACCCGTAGTTTCTTTGGATGAGAATATGTCACATGTAGAATTTTGGGTACATTTGCAGGCACTAGCCCAGGCTGTGACCACTAGTGTTTAGGGAAACCGACAGACGACAGCCCCACCTCAGCAAGATGGGGATTCAGCTGTAGCCAGAATTAGAAATTTTATGAGAATGAACCCTCCAGAATTCTTTAGGTCAGTAACAGGTGAGGGCCCACTACTGTATCTAGAAGAGGTAAATAAGATCACCCAAATTATGCGTGTGTTAGAGGAGGAGGGTGTGGAATTAGAAACCTATAGGCTTACAGATATTGCTCATGATTGGGTAGTGTTGTGGAAGAAGAGTAGAGAGGAAGATGCAACTCCTATGACTTGGCAGATATTTCTGGATGTCTTCTTAGATAAGTTTTTCCTGTTAGAGATGAGTTCAGCTAAGGTATAAGAGTTTATGAACCTGAGACAAGGCTCCACGACCATGAAGGAGTATTGTCTTAAGTTTAAACAGTTAGCTAAGTATGCTCCTGGCTTGATAGCTCACCCAGTGTGAGTATGAGTAAGTTTGTGACTGGTGTGTCTGGGTTAGTTTTGAAAGAGTGTAGAACAACTATGCTCAATAGGGACATGGACATTGCTAGGTTAATGATGCATGATCAGTTGATAGAGGTAGATAAGTCTAAGGAGAAGGAGAGATCTAATAAGAGATTCAGAACAGGTAGTTACAGCTTTTCTCTGGCTGGGTCATAGGGTGGTAATCGTTCTCACTATAGTCAGAAAAATTTAGCCCATGTTCCATCTTCATCTAGTGTACCCACACCTAACTTTGGTGATGTTAGTCATGGTGGGGCGCCAGGCTCCAAAGCTTAAAGTAGTGTTAGAAGTGAGCGTACCTATCTGCTTTGTAGAGAGTATGGTAAGAATCATCTAAATGCATGCAGAGCTAATATTCAAGTATTTTTGGGTGTGGTAAGCCAGGTCACAGAATGCGGGAGTATAGATTATTAGCTCAGAAAGGTAGAGATTCGCTTGAGCAGGCTACAAATCCCAACACCAATAGTGGTCAGTGTCAGAATTGACTCTATTCACTCCAGACTTACCATGATCCAGAAAGTTTCCCCAACCTAGATTCGGGTACGTTACAACTTTTTCATGATCATTGTATGCATTGTTAGATATCTTGCACTCGTTTGAGCTTATGATTCCAAATGAGTTAGTCAGTAACATTAGCAGGCCTAGTTCAGTTCATGCATCATGCATTAGTCTCATCTCTCCAATGTTTAGTTATAATCTAGTTCGTAGATGCCCTGTGCATTACCCCAGTATCTTAGCAAGGTAAACATTCCTAGAGGGACATAGTGTCCCAAGGTAGAGATACCCTACCTTTTCTTGATGCTTTAATGTTCCCGTTATAAATTAGTTTCAAGTACCATGGAATAATCAGTCAAGCTTTCAAGAGTCAGCTCAGTCAGATATTTAGGCATTAGATAGACGTTTTCAGTTGAGAAAGTACTATTTATCAGTATCTTCACTCATACATTTACATATTATATCATTCATGTAATCATTCATCAGATATGCATAGATTCATCCATTCAGTTGTGCATCAGATATGCATTCTCATTTTGAGAAAACTCAATTTATTAGAATCCTCAGTCTTATATTCATGAATCAGCTTCCCATACATCAGATATGCATGTTCAATATGTTGTACATAGCTTTCAATTATGTCAGTCATGAACCCATGTTTTAGTAGTGTATGTCTTGTACGTACTTCATCTTATCATCTCTCTCACCTTAGTTAATTTCTATTCGAGGACGAATGTTCCCTAGGGGTAGATATTGTAATACCCCATATGTTTCTAAGATAGGAGACGAACCATTCTACCTACATATTAAATATCTTATCCTGTGATTCATACTTGAGTACATGACTTACAATGAGTATCCTAGCGATAAGATAGCCTACGATGCATTAAGCATGTTCATATGAGTCACTTAAGGTAATACAAGCTAAGAGATTTTGAATCCATAAAGTTTTAGTGTTTGATTTCCTAAGGGTCACATTTGAACGAGTATAACTTGATGTTAATATGGTATTTCTGCATATTTCTACCCACCAAATTATAGAGAATCAAATTATCTTTCCAACGATACCAATTTCATCAAAATCTTACACCCGAGCTAATGGTTTTGCGAAGTAGATTGCATCGCCTAACCAATCTCACATGGCCACTATAAAGCATATGCTATAGCATATGCGGCGCCTATGTAAATATAGGCGATAGCATATGCGGCGCCTATGTAGGTATAGGTGATATCATATGCGGCACCTATGTAAATTTAGGCAATATCATATGCGGTGCCTATGTAAATATATGCGATATCATATGCGGTGCATATCTTATGGTTTTAAGTGACTTAAACACTCTTTTTTGAGTTATTTTTAGGGTAATTACTTCTTTTAGCACTCCTTACACGTTCGTAAACTTAACCCTACAAAATATATAGCTCCTAATTATATTACAACCCTACTAACATCTTAAGTTTATCATCCAAGAGCACTAAAAGAGAAAAACAACTAGGTTTGCATAATTAAGCTTGAAGATCCAATTTCAAGGAAATTCCTCCGTCAATCATCAAGAATATTTCTTCTACGATATGCGTCAGTTGATTCATGGACTCCTTTCATCCATAAAGCTCAATAACCATCTTCTAAATTATGTATTATGATGTTTATGTTGTTGGTGGTTGATGTTAATGTGGTTGGAGTTTGATGATACCTAAGATGGGATCTTTGTATGTTTTGTGTGAGGATATGGTGGTATTTAATGTATAAATATGTGAAATTGGTGGTTGAATATTTGTAATCTTGATGAATCAACCTATGCCTAAGATGTGCATGTAAGGTGTTTGTGAAAATACCTAAGGGAACAGAAATCATGCTTTTATGACATAATAAATCCTAAATGACTATTCCATGTTCTAAGTTTATGTTCAACGTGATCCCCATCCTATTGTCTTGAATTGAAGATGTTGTATGAGATGCTCATGATATTGTTGTGATATGGAATGGCCATGTTATTTAAGCCATGCAAGTATATACATGTTGTGTGCATTCTCGATCATGTGATAGTTTGTTGGGAATCATTCTTATTATGAAATCCTTACTTATGATATTGTGAATTATGGACACTACTCATATGATCAAGTCAGTCATGTGTGTCAGTTTTATTCCATCGAGTCCTGGGGGTACTTGTACTCAAAAAACTACATCTGTGTGCCTAGAGCTAGTGTCATGTTTCAAGACATCTTCAGTCAAGCTATTCTCCATAGATTTCAGTTAGTCACGTGACTCATAAAACTCAAAAATCTCAGTAGTTCAGTAGTCCCAGTTGTTTCAGTACTCTCAGTCAGACCTCAAATCTCAAGTAGCTTTTTTGTTAGTCAATGGAACTCAGTGAATTCAGCTTAGTTCACCTAATAAAATATTATCAGCTCAGTTAATCAGTTTATAAATCAGTTCAGTTAGTTAGTCAGTTCAGCGCAGTTAATCTTTTTAGAGTCTTTCAATTGGGAGTAGGGACTATCATCGAAACGAGTACAGGGATGGTGGTTTTTCTCATTATAAAGGAAGAACTATTAGCAACAATCTTTGTACTCCAGAACTGCATAGCCAGCACAGGACAGGAGTCACACGTCAGATTAAGGCTATACTTGACAATTATATTGCCTTAGGCATGATTTCCATTTCAAGGTCACCCGTTAGAGAGGCTTAACTATAGTAGACGTCTCTACCTGTGGCACAGTATTGACACCCTTCCAATCAGGGAAAATATTAGACCCCACCAGTATAGTATCAGGGCATGTTGGTTAGGTTACTACCTCCCACAGTCACAGTTACAGTTATAATTTCAGTATCAGTCTTCAGAGTAGAAATCAGGAATCAGAACTGTCAGATAGTTCCATTGACAAATCAGGAATCAGAACTGTCAGATAGTTCCATTGATTCTTGGACCATCCCATCAGATAGGCTTGGTCCTATATTCAGATGCTTATTATTAGATCTAGAGGTCACCCGGCAGACAATCTTGATCTCAATCTCAGATTTAGTCGAGTATTCTCATTATTAGTTTTAAAGATCACTCGTTAGCTAGGACTGATCTCAGACTTAGATGTTCAGATACAGTTTGGAACTCAGATAGTTTTCCCTATAGTTAGGACTGTTAGATATAGTCATCCATGTTACCAGTCATTCAACATCTTAGTATCACGAAACTCATATTGTTAGAGTTCAAACTCAAGTAGTCAGTATCTCCACGAGTTCAGTAGCAGTTATGTATGTATGTATGTATGTATGTATTCTCACGTTCATATTAGTCAGCATGTTCATGCATATAAACCCCTTGCATTTAGCTTACCCCCACGTATACTCAGTACTTTAGTTGTACTGACGCATTTGCGCTATGGTGCTTTCTCTTTATGTTACACCATAGGTTCTGAGGTGCAGATTCCAGATCAGCAGTAGCAGTTTAGTAAGCAGTGAGTCCCCATATTTTGAGGACATTATTATATTTATTATTCTAGTATTTCAGTTTATTTTCAGTTTAGGGAGTTAGTTGAAGACATATTCCTTCAACTCCTTATCCAGACAGTTTAGAGGCTTTCAGACGATTATAGAGTTTTCAAAGTTAGACTTTAGTATTTTTAGTTTTGTTTTGGTACTGTGATACCACCTTATTTCAATATTTTATTATTCAAGATTGAACCTTACGCCCTCTTTGTACATCTTTCTGCATTATATATATATATATTATGCAGTTATAGTCACAAATATTAGTCATGGGTGAGGTTGTGGTCCTTCGGGGCCATGAGCACCGTTTAGCATTTCGATTTAAAAAATTGGGGTATTACACTACATAGGAGGTCAAGTCTAATATGCGTTGTTTTAATCCCCAAGTCTTTATTGATTCGTGTATTTCTGTTTCCTTTAGTTCAAGGAAAAACTAGATTTTTAGTGGTGGATAATGTAAAAACTTGAATCCTTATGAAATATGCGAAAAATTTATTTTGTGTGACTTGACTATTTTACCTCTCCCGTGGTTGTGTTGTTGCATTTCTAGGATGTGGGGATGATTGACATGGTTCTCAATGAACTTTACTGTCATTTATGTGGTTTTGTAGTTTTTGGCAGCCGTGAGAGCCTTATAATTAATTTCAATTGATATCTTTTTATCTACGCGATAGATGGAAGAACGAACTACGCCAGCAGGTCCAAAACATCGATTTTAGGGTGGTAACATAGTTGGTGTTGTTTCATGGATTTTAATCCTCATTTAGACCCGTGATTTGGAATATTGTGAATTTGGAATTCGGGGGTCAACTTTGTGAAAATTAGGTCTTTTAAAATCTGATATAGTTATTGAGTCTAGAACATTGAATTTAATATGGTAGCATAGTTTTTTTGCATACACGGAATTTTAGATGAATCTCAAAGGGTCGCAGAAACTTGGAAATTTACCAAGTCCCTAGCTAGTATACCCATTTTTTGGTGTATTTGTGTTTGCGAGCCTATGTTCATGATCATGATTGGGCAAGAAGGGGAACTATCATGATACCAACCATTATCCAGGATCACAATAGTGATCTAGGTTCGCAACCGCAAGTACTCGGTATTGATATAAAAGTGTATTCACTATTTTTGCCATTTTTGAGGCTGGAGCTTAGAGTTTTGCAATTTTGACCCAATACACTTATTTCAATTTATTTGTTTAATCCTTATCATTAAATTATTGTTTTAATTCGAATTTAGAAGTGGAAATTGGGGATTTTGGCCCCGATGGCCCAAAATAGTATTTCTTCAAATCAGCCCCAAATTCAACACCTTTCACTTGAAAAATGTCCCTAATCCTATAGTTACTAGTTTTTCTCAAATTTAACCTTCAAAACACCTCAATTATTGATTTGTAGATGTATTGAAAGTATTTTACTTGTTAAAGTTTAAAAATGGTTTTCCTTCAATTTAGACCTTGATTTTTTTACTTATTTTTCTTCGATTTTCAGTTGTAGACTGCTAAAAATATGGGGAACAAGTTTTTAAAAGTAAACTATGATTTTTACTCTTTTTTGAAGACACATTTTAGGGGTCCATTTTAACTTCGACTTAAAACTAGGCAATATGGGTATCGTTGGCTTCCTTTTTATGCAATATTTTGATGTTTCAGATATTTTGGGAACATTAGTGAGAAGTATGGTCATGGAATGTTGGATTGCGAACCCATTTTCGGATTTCAAGGCAGGTTATAGCTTAAGTTTTTCAGATTGGGTTGGGTAGTTAATTATTTTTCAAAAGAATGTTTAAGATCTGGGAATTAAGAATTATAAATGACTATCTTATTGTGTTGTGCTCCTATGGGGGCCTAAATATGATGTAATTAGTGGATTTTATATATTATTGTATTTGTGTCGTTGTGTGAGGTCCTATGTGATGTTGATAGACTGTGTACATAAGAATAATTATGTTTTGGTTGATGAAAAGCATATTGTGGTACCACTTGTGTATTATGATGTATTAATAATCCATTTGCATATGAATCATGTGGATTTCAAGAATGGTTTGAAATAAAGAGTGGATATTTGGCTCACGTGATGGTATATTAGTTGTGGAAATACTAATTGTGGTTGGTTGTGAGCATTGCATACTCATACTCATTCAAGAACAATGGTACCACTGTGGAAATAATGAGAAACAATGGCAACACCTCTTTATGACAGAAATGTGACATCT
>NW_025856328.1:0-20025 GCF_002878395.1 Capsicum annuum | reverse complement strand
TCCCAATACTTTTCAGGTGTCCAAATTGGCATCAAGCTGTGTTTTGTGCTTCCGTGATCTATTCCAAGCCTTGTTTAGTTGTTTCCACTTTATTGGATGCTTTTAAATCCTTCATATATCATCATAGTCCATTAAAAAAGAATCCTATAGCATTAAACACAACAATTTAGAGCTCAAAATAACACAACATCCTTAACAATGAACTAGAAACACGAGCTAAGCGTAGGCTAAATTCACGTTGAGCTTTAACTTATTTCTTTGACTATTTCCTTAATAGAATTAACCCTTGAACATTATAAATAAGTTTTTTCACATATAAATACATAATAAAAACCTTAGTAACTCATTAAAACACATTATAACCCAACACAATAGAGTAGAAACACACCTAGCTCAAGGTAGTTATACTAGTTTTCTTGGTTGAACTCTAAATGCTCAAATTGAATCAAAACTCATGTGGAACCACCATTAAACATTGTAAACACATACTTTGACTCATAAATACTCATTTATATCATTATTAACCCATTAATACCATGAATCATCCTCAGAAAAAGGCTAAATATGCTAGAATACTAGCGCTAGAATGCATAAATACACCTAACATCACCACCCCACATTAAAGCCTTGTTTGTCCTCGAACAAATGTTAACTAAAAGAATCATGACCTGGAAAGAGTCCACACTTATACTACATGCAATAAATTCAAGCTAGCACTACCATGACTACATGGAATGCAAGTTTTTTCACAAAGCACGTTACAAACACAATTCAAAGCTTATGAACACTACTCCAAAATATCCTAGCCTCAAGAATTGACTCACCTAGATTGCAAACTTATGCATATTTCTCAATCAAGGACATCATTTAAATCACCCACATTCATCAAACATGTGTCCTCAAAACAAGAGAGTTTCCCACAATCACTAACAATAATGCAATTTATGATGTAATGGGTACAAAAATAAAATTACGCTCACTCTCATAAAGAATTCACAAGTTACACACAATGAGCCATAGGCTTGCCCTTAGTGTAATGCTCCACTAATAGTCGATTGTAAGGCTTAGCATCAATTATGAATTTTTCGGGTTGTAATATAGGCTAAGGGACGAGCAGAAACTATTTAGGAATAGTGACTAACCTCTCTAAGAGATTTAATACACTGCATTATACGTTTAAAACAAATCTCCAACAACCAAATTAACCCATTCTTGTCCACCATCTCTTTTATTTTTGCCCCATGTCTGTTAAGCATTTTCACAAACACTTGGTGGGCATATAGTTTACTACCACAAGAATTAATTTTTATTTTCTTTTTTCTCAACCATGGCAATATTTCTAGCATCAATTACATCACACCCAACCACCACACATAAATTATCAACACCAATATCTGTTACCTTGGGACATCACATTCACCTTTTTCTTTTTATTTCTCAAACTCCTTACTTATTCAATTTTTTATTAAAGAACTTAGGCGCTTTTTGGATCAAATTATGGTCTATCAAAGAAAGGAATTAAGCGACATATGAGGCTACCAAAGAAAAATCTAAAGGCTTAATGGGGTTAACTAGGATTTTACACAATGGTAGGCACAAAGAAAGTATAAAACAAGGCTATCAACAAAATGCCTATATCATCTCCTAAACCTACATTCTTTATTTCGTCTTGCACACATACCGGGCAAGTTCTAGACATCACATACAACAAGGAATATACAAAATACCTCACACACATAGGACATATGCTCAACTCATTAGGATCATCATAGACTCCCAACCAAACAACAACATAAATTCAAAATTAAGCCAACATGAAAAAGTGTCATAAACTTGAGCCTAAGAGTCTCAAAATAGCAATTCACTCATTAAACATGCTTTTACCATACAAAACCCACTTGAATAATGTAATAAAAAATAGCACCAACAAGAATATCTCACTTATTCCTATCCTCAAATTTTTTAAATTGAGCCAAAATTTAGGAATTTTCCTACCCCACACTTAAAAATCTACTTTGTCCCCAAAGTGAATTTAAAAGTAAATGATAGAAATACTCCTTGAGGCCTCTTGGCCTAGCTAGTAGCATCTTCACATAAAGGAGATCCATGGGACCCCGTACTTATTCTTTGCCATACTTTAAGCTTAAGTTTATGGTACTCAGATGTTCCATTAACCTGTGACTCAACAAAAAATAAAAACTACATGAAGTAAAAACTAAAAAACTAAAAAGAAAACATACCTTAAATTGGGTTGCCTCCTAAGAAGAGACTAATTTAGTTTCGCAGCATGACCCAATCAATTTTTTTCTCTACCTTGAGTATATAAATTTCACCCCAAATATCACACCCATGTTCTTTCCTTGATCATGGGGACGTGGTATAAAATTTAATGAACTGAGTAATCGAATATGCATGATAAACCACTCGGCCTTCCAGTGAGGTGCATTTTTATATTGCTTATCTGGTGTAAAATTAAGAATATAGGATTTTTGATCCTCATCTTCACATTCTTCCACTATTTTAAATGATTCCACAGACAAGATATCATATAAACATAGTGTAGAAAAGTGCTTCAAGTGAGGCCCAACCAATCCTACTTCATAATTTACACAATCTACTACACACTCACTTTTATTCACTATCTCAATTTCTGTCTCAAGATCAAGATGACAGTCGAGTGGCTGCGATTCAGGTGTTTGTTCCACACATCGGCTAATATCCTCCCCATATATTTCTTTGCTTAGCCACTATAGATATGGTGGCAATGCTGTCTCCTTAATAATTTCCACAATATTAATTTTCCAGTAATCAAACTTTGTTGAATTATCTGCATCACATTATGAAAGTTCCATCCATGCACTTTCATAAAATTTAGGACAATAAGTCATAAGGTGGTGTCCTCCAAGAAAATAACAAGAATTTCCATATCTCAGAAACCATCTATCCTAGACTGACATCTCGAGAAGAATTTGAAAAAAATAGAAACAAAGAAAAATAAAAACAAACTCAACAAAATCTATTTAAAAATAAATATAGAAGTACGAAAAATGAGTCAAAAACTGGACAGCTCCCAAGCACACCACAAGTGTTCG
Organism: Capsicum annuum; assembly: GCF_002878395.1. Classification (NCBI taxonomy): domain Eukaryota; kingdom Viridiplantae; phylum Streptophyta; class Magnoliopsida; order Solanales; family Solanaceae; genus Capsicum; species Capsicum annuum. The sequence continues at coordinate 16,933 of NW_025856328.1, read as the reverse complement.
TGGTCTTATCAAGTAGTAAAGTGGCTTCAAGAAAGCCCAAGTATCAATTTCACAAGGAGTTGCATTCGCCGCCTATCTAATTTTAGTTTAAGAAATTAAGAAGAGTAACAAATAGAGTTTTAGAATTGATACCTAAAAATAAACTAAAATAATGCGAAAAAGTAATGACTTAGGACAATCAATAGATTGAAGCCCAGGGTTGAGGCTTAAGGCTTAAGACCAATCATACTACGTTATTGAATTTCATTTGTTAAATTGATTATCTTGGTTGTTGATTCATAGGGTTAATTGCATGATTATGGTTTCCCAACCTCTAATCCTTTACCCAAGTTAAACCTTACAACTACATCATTGAGTAGGGATGTAATAGTTCACTTAAGTTTTTTAAAAATATAATCCTACGTATGAATCCAGTTAGGTATCTAAGTACATCCCTGTCCTAGATACTAATTTAAATCTCTTGTTTTATAAAGAAACAAGAACCATACTTTTCTTATTCTCATGTTCTATCTTACTATTCGCTCTCTCGAGATCTCAAGTTTGACAATTGATGTATTCTGAGGGTGATCAATCCTCAAAATAGTTAAAACAAGAATAAACAAACAAACATAATGATAAGCAATTGAAACAAAATTAATTCAAAATGAAATTAGTCATGATCTTGGCCTTAACCCTGGAAAGGGAGTTTTAGCCTTTAATGGGAATATTCATCATTCAATGTCGTGCATTGATGGTACAAACCATGAAAGAAACTAAAATAAAAGAATGATAAAAACTCTAAAAAAAAGTTGTATAGCCTCCAATATCTTCCAAGGATGTCCAAAAGTAAGTTAAAAAAATGTGAATAATGTCCTATTTATGATGGAAGAAATAGCCAATGCCTTGTTGAACAAGGAAATAGTTTCTTGTCGTCTGCAAACCCAGTGATGCACAACATTGATTATCGCGTTAGGTAAATCGATGTGATGTGTCGATGTCACATTGTTTTAATATTTTGGGTGCCTTCTGAATCCATTGATGTGTCAAGCATGGAAAGACTCCTTTTCACATGCTTACACTCTACCAGTACTTTTTTGGTTTGAAATTGGCGTCAAGGTGTGTTTTGTGCTTCCGTGATCCATTCCAAGTCATTTTTAGTTATTTACAAGCTTGTAAATCTTCATATATCATCATAGTCCATTAAAAAGCATCCTATAGCATTAAACACAACAATTTAGAGGTCCAACTAACATAACATCCTCAACGTTGAACTAGAAACACGAGCTAAGAATAGGCTAAATTCACAATGACCTTTAACTTATAGTTTTGACTCTTTTCTTGATCCAATTGACCCTTGAAGATTATAAATAAGTTGTTTTACATATAAATACATAATAAAAACCTTATTAACTCATTAAAACTCATTAAAATCTAACACAATATACTAGAAAAACACCTATCCCAAGCTAGTTATACTAGTTTTCTCGGTTGAACTCTAAATGCTCAATTTGAATCAAAACTCATGTGAAACCACCATTAAACATTGTAAACATATACTTGGATATATTAATGCTCATTTATGTCATTATCAACCCATTAATCACATGAATCATACCCTAAACAAGGTTAAATAGGCTACAATAGTAGTGCTAGAATGCGTAAATACACCCAACATCACTTTATTTTCTACATTTCTCACTCGGCCTATGATATATATTGAGTGCAAGTGTACCATAATCACTTTTACTATAACTTTTTGGTGTAGATTTAGGTTTGGTTGCACCCTACCTTACATGATTCAGGTGATATTTGGAGCTCTTGAGGTAGTGTACTATTTTTTGGTGTTTGGATGTCTTTTACTACCTTTTCCTTATAATATTATGTCATTACTTGTATTTCAGAGATAAGTATTATCCATTGTGGTCATCTAATGTATTTTATATAGATACAACATATATTTTTACACTATTTACATCAGGTTTTGGGGAGTTATGGTATTGTAATTGGCTATGTTCTTTTACTCATTTATTAAACTTGTAAGGTTTGGCTTCATTCTATAATCCTTACATTGTTAAGGTTCACCACAACAAGCGCCATCATGACCCCTGCATTTTGGGTCGTGACATGAGATTCGATCATTAAAAGTAAGGTATCGGTATGCAAAGAAAGCATTCGGTGGCAAGTTAATGGGTTTAAAGATAATTTCGAAAATAGTATTTCACAAAGGAGTAAGGCAACATCAAGAGGATCATCGTTTAGAAAGTGAGAATTGACTCTTTACAACTACCTGAGTCCCCTAAAATTAAATGGCTATTCATATACTATTAATTGAGGTAGATGAGACAAGCTTCTGAGAACTATTACCATTTCATGGTTTGCGAGTTCTATGCAAACTATGAAACTACAATAAGGGGCAAACTATGAAAGAACTATCGCTTCTTGCGAATATTCATATTCGAGGGGTTATAGTTACTTATAGGAACTGGCAACCAAAAGGTTTCTCTATGCTACCAATCATATGTCACCTAAAATGTTCTGGAATATGATCCCTAGATTTAAGAGATTCTAAAAACTAATCCTCCATTGTTTGTGAATGATGAGAAAGAAAATATTTAAAAAGATTCATTGAATTTAAAGTCAATATCTTGGTAGGAATTGGGGCATATTCGTTTGGTACTCACAATGAGATACAATCAACTAAATGAGGAGAAGGCCAAGCTTATTTCAGTATAAATGTTGATTTTCACATAATTATTGAAGTTAAGATATGGGCTCGAGCAAAAAAGCCTAGAACTTCATTACCTTTTCCATGCTTTGTAATTTGTTTATATGATGATTCCAGAGTGCCTGTGATTGCAAGGATAAATGATTAGGTTTTAACTTCTAATACTCTATACATAGAAAAGTGAAAATATGAGACAAATCATAAGCTTCAAGAACATAAGATAGTACCTAGGTGTTTGGGTCAGGTAATTAGACCGACGTAATTATTGCTACAACAATTGAGGAGGAGCTTGCTATTACTATAGAGGTATCGAGAGTAGACACCGGTATTTATTTAGCTCCTATGATAGCTCCAGCTACTACCTCCACACTTTCAACATTCGGTGTTGCAGCCACCAGATTTTGTTGACACTATTTCCATTGCATCCTATACCTTAAACAACAGATTTATGCCCCAAAACTACATAAAGTGGGTCAAAAGGACTGAGTGATTAGGATTATACATGGGATTATTTGTACAATAATTGGGCCTTTATATTGAGCGTAGCATTTTTTTTTGCACTTGCTATGTACTTTATCCTTTATAATCAAATAGATGATATAGAGGCATGGGTATGTTTGTTGAGGAGCTAGAATAGGCACAATCATAGATGACTAATTTGTGCTCATAACCTGCCCATATGTACCCATCATTTCATATTTAGGTATTAGATGAATTAGAGAAGGAGGATCTTTTTCTTGATATATGAGAAAAACTTTACGAGGCTACAAAGAGAGGAGCTCAAAAGAATGATGATGAGGATAATTGGTCAATAAATGGAGAGAAAAAAAAGAGAGATAAGAAATGAAAGAAGCCTAGTAAAAGTCTAAAGTGACACAACTCAGTTTAGAGATAGAGTTGATGGCTCGAGTGATTAGAGCCTCGTTGAATTTGGCACATGAGGATGTCAAATATATCTTGAGGACTTTATGACAGGGTAGAGTCATTGACTGTAATTCATCCACTTCCAAACAATAATGATGAGGGAACAACATAGATTAATACTATGTCGGTGACTACCGGGATGGATATTGTATTGATTTCTCTGCCATAACCCACTATATAAACCACCACTTCTAAGAAGTACACGAATCTAATTATTTATAAGACTAAGGTTGAATCTTTTCATGACCTAAAAACTATAGTCATGATTGCAATTACCACGTATAAGCCTTGACAAAAAATTCAATCACCCAAACTAAGTAAGAAGAAAACAATTCAACAATTACCCAGGTGAGATTTTTTGAGAGAAGTCATACCTATACAAGTGCAGCAATAGCGGATGTCTGGACAATAAAGATACCACAAACCATCTCAAAACCTCATTTCACGGTGCAAGAACAATCTAAATACAAATCAAAACTAGAAATAAAGCTAAATAAGAAAAGCTACAAGTTTGTCTCGGAAAATAAAATAAAGACATCAACTGAATAGGAGGAGGTTTGAGGTTGAATATGAAGGCATATAGTGGCCAATACCTCAAATATGTAAATCATGAACCAAACAATCTCAAATATCCTGTGATGCACTTGTTCATCAAACAACATAAAAAGGGCCTAATAGGGATGGGTAAAGTTCACTTGTACTCAATAGGAATCATTGGATGACTTAGCAAAAGTCAAAAATAAGGTACAAAAATACATATAATGAGCACATCACATGCAATAAAAAAATATCCCAAATGGTGGCTCACATTATCTCTACTTATAGTTTTAACTATAGTATATAAAAAGAAGACAAATATACTATGAAACAAAATGGGTATGCATCGAATAAAACATAGAAGTACAACACTAAGATGTATAGTTTGGAGAATTCTACGATGATGATGATGTGGAATGAATGAGGCTATTTGATAACCTCTGCATACACCTTCCGAGCCTAAATGCATATAGGTATTACCCATAGGGGTTTCGCAACCCATATACTTTATCAAAACTCAATACCAATATCAATATCCATATCTCCTTTCTGACTTGTGGACTACAACAGAGGATTTTGTAAAAGTGTCTTATTTTAGTCAAAAATGATGTTTAAAATTATACTAATGCCTCATAAATGTACGTATGATATGAGGATGTTTTGATCACAAGCAAACCATTATGAATATCTCAAATCAATTCAATACATGAACATGTGATCTCAGAATCTAGTCATTATGTCAACCATCCATGATTTAGTATAAGCAATGAAGCATTGGAAAAGTATGCATGTAACACATTATTAATAACACATTAACCCAAAATAGGGAATTCTTATCTTGAGGATAGCAAAAAAAGCATATACAAGGCCATTAATATCATATAAAGACCCAACACAGGTAGCACATAGTAAATATCATCGTAAGTCACAAAAACAACAATATAAGCCCCTATAAGGGCACATAATAGTAATAATATCATTGAATATGGTTTCCATGACTATTACCCATACATATAACATGATTTTATATATATCAACTACCCAACCCATCCTGAAGAAAGTTAAGTCATAAACTACCTCAAGATGTTAAAATCAAAGCCTAAATCCCTTTTATGCAGACCATTCCTTTTTCGAACGGCCTCAAAATCTACTAAAGCACGCAAACATCGAATTTAAGTGTTAAAAGAAAGCCACTGATAATCATATTGCCTACTTTTAAGTTGGAGTTATAACAAACACCCAAAATGGGTTTCTAAAATAAAGGGGAAAAACAATAATTTTAGCTTAGAAACACCATACCCATTATTAAAGAAATCCATAGGAGAAAAACAAACTAAAAATAGGTTAAAAGAGGTTTTAATCAAAGAAATAACTTTTTAGTCCTTCCAACCCAAAAATCCCCATATTTTGATTTTTAATTACAACTTAAAAGGGGTTTTAAATGACATACTCTAAGGAAATAAATGAAAGAGTGATTTAGAGCTTACTTGAGCTCTAAAATTGAAGAAATCTCCCAAAAATCTCTAAAGCTAAAGCTCAAAGTCTCAAAAATTGAAGAAAAATCAAGAATAAAAGGTTCTTAACCAAACTAGCTATGAAAACTTAAGAGGTTAAATGAATACCTAAGAGGCCATCACTTAAGCAACAGACTAACGAATTAAGCAGTCCATCCCTAAAAGTGAGAGGACCCTTGAGTGATCCCGTGCCATTAAGTGGCGAATAATAAGGGGTCAAGTGCTTGTTTTAGTGGTGTTTAATGGGTCAATGGGCTCTTCTTAAGCGGTGCATGGGCATCTTAAGAGGCTACCGCTTAAGTAACCCTTGGCCGCTTAAGTGGTTGCATACACTCAGCTGCATCACCAACTTTATTAAGTTGCAATATTGTCAATCGACTTAAGAGATTTGTTTAAAATCCCACTGAAAGCAAAAAAAGTTTTCTACTAGAATAAATTTGACATTCTAGACTCATTGGCAACATCAGATTTTTGAAAATATATTCTTCTCCAAAAATTAACCCCTGATACCAAACTTTACTAACCTTTGAACCAAAGGTCGAAATTACATCTAAGATCCATAAAACCAAGAAACTACACTACTTATGGTAAATCAACAATTTAGATCTGTTGGCCCAGTTCGGTTTGCCATCCGATACACAGAACAACAAATATAGATTGAAGTTAACTATGAGCCCTTTATAACCACTTAAAACTACAAACATTGTTCTAGATTGCATCGAGAATCATGTCAACCATGCCCACACCCTATAAAAAACACATAGAAAAGAGATGGACGGGTAAAATGTTCAAACGCATAAAAAGATAAAGTTCACAAAATAAAGTCATTACAATATCCATCACTAAGAATCTAGTTCGTCCTCAAACTAAAGAAAAGGGAAGTACCTAAATTAGCAAAAAGTTGGGGATAACTACTATTCATATAGGACTCGACTCCCAAGTAGCCTTATCTATGAGATGATCTCTCCATTGATCCTTAACCACCGAAATATATCTATAACATAATTGCCTAACATCTCGGGCTAGAATGGAGACTAGCTCCTTAATAAAGGACAACTTTTAATTTAATTGCACTGTATCCTAAATAATGACATGAGACTCATTTGGAATATAATGTCATAGCATAGATATATGAAATATTGATGAAAGTCTAAAAAATTTTAGGGTATTCTAATTCGTAAGCTACATCTCTAATAGTTCGAAGGATCCCAAATGGACTAATATACCTGGAGGTAATCTTTACCCTATTCCCAAATCTCATCATACCTTTGAAGAGAGACATACAAACAAAATCACAATCACCAAAACTAATCCTCAAGGAATGAATTCTATGATACTTATAGCACTTCTGCCTACTTTGTGCTGCTGTAAGTCTATCCCGAAAGTCTTAAACACTATCTAAAGACTCATAATGCAAGTTCTTACCTCAAGTTCTAATCTAAAAATCCTCAAACCAACCAATTTGAGATCGACAATACCTACGATATAAAGACTTGAAGGGTGTCATTTCAATACTTGAATGACAGCTATTATTATATCAAAACCGCACAAAGGCTAAATGTTGCTCCCACTAACCTCAAAAGTGCATAATGTAAGAACAAAGCATATACTCCAATACCTTCATTGTTCATTTTGACTGGGCATAAGTCTGGGGGTTAAAAGATATGCTAAGATCAAACCAGGTACCCAAATCCTACTAAAATGTCATTTAGAAGTAAGAGGTAAAAACTGATCCTATATTTGAAATAATAGACACTAGTACACAATGAAGGTGAATTATCTCACATATCTAGATACAAGCCAACCTTTCAGTAATGAGGGACATCTTAATAGGGAAGAAATAAGCAGATTTGGTGAATTGATCTACGATCACCCCAATACTGTCAGAACCATATGAATTAGTAAGCAACTATTCCATGAGGTCGATATTAATCTATTCTAAATTGTACTCTAGAATGGATAACCGTTAAAGCACACCACAAGGCCTCAGATACTCAGCCTTAACCTTCAAACAACATAGCAAATATTCTACAAAATATGTTATATCTTTCATCATACCAACCCACCAGTAGTGCTATCTCAAATCATGATACGTCTTGGTTACTCCTGTATAAATGGAGTAACTAGAACTATGGGACTCCTATAATATCAGTCTCACCCAATCACGTACTCTCAGTACACAAACTAGGCCTATAATCATAAAAACACCATGTGAATCAAATGAGGATTCCATAGCCTTTCCATTCAATAACGTTACCTTAAATTACTCTCAAACCAACATCATTAAATTGATGAAATTATGTCTACTCCATCAAGAAAGATCTAGCTTCCACAAATGAAGAAAACACGTCGTGGTATTGAAATATCAAACCTAAACATCTGGCTAACGAAGGACTAAACTTCTAAAGAAATAGTCTTCTCCTGGGTTAAAAAATGCTCCAAGATACCCTTACTAATCTTCTGGATTAAGACATTCTCAACTACAGTAGCATTGACCAGATAATAGAGAATAGTAAGATCATAATCCTTAAGAAAATCAAGCCAACATTGCTAACTCATATTAAGATCTCACAGGGTTAAGATGTACTGAAGGCTACGATGATCCAAAAGATCTCAAAACAGACTCCATACAAAGAGTGTCTCAAAAAGTTCAAAGAAAATACAACCACACATAAATCCAAATTATGGGTAGGGTAATTTATCTCATGATGCTTCAATTGACGAGAAGTATATGCAATCACTTTACCAACCTACATCTACACAATACCTAACCCAACACTAAAAGCATTACATAAGATGGTAAAGCTTATGTCTTTATCAGGCATAGTCCAGCAAGGAGATGATATTAATAAATCCTTGAATTTTTGAATGGTCACTTCACTAGAATCAGAAAAATAAATAGAAATCTTTTTCTAAGTCAACTTGGTCAAAGGAGTCACAATAGATGAATAACCCTCAATAAGGTAATAGCTAATAGTCTTCTAGACCAATAAAACTCTAAATTTCAATAAGAGAAACTGGCCTAGAAAAATCATGAAGCTTCACACTCACATCCAGATAAACTATTATCCCATCTTTTGTTACCATATGACCTAAGAAAGAGACATAATCTAAATAAAATTCACACTTATAAAACTTATCATAAAATTCCTTGTCTCTCAACCTCTAAAGTATGAATCAAAAATTCTCTCATGGTCGGCCTCACTCTTGGAGTAAACAAAGATATCATTTATAAATTCAATAACAGAAAAGTAAACCTACTATTAAACAACAAAATTCATCAAATCCATAGATAAAACTGAGGCATTGATCAACCCAAAGGACATAACTAATAAATTATAATAACTATATCATATTTGAAAAGTTATCTTTAAAATATCCAAAGCTCTAATCATTAGTTGGTGATATCAGAACCTTAAATAAATATTTGAAAAAAAACACCCTAAAGGTAATTGAAATTATTAATATGAGGTAGAGTATACTTATTCTTAACTTTTACCTTATTCAACTACCAGTAATCAATGCACCTATGCATAGGCCCATCCTTTTTTTCCCAAAATTAGATTGACGTACCCTAGTGTGATATAATAGGTCAGATAAATCCTTTATCAAGTAATTCCTGTAATTGGTCCTTCAATTTCCTTTATTACCTTGGGGCTACTCTATAACAATGAACAAAAATTGGGTTAGTAGCTAGCTTAATATCAATAATGAAATCAATATCATAATTTATAGGTGTATTATAATACCCCAAAAATCCAAACCAATGCTAGAGTCATGTTTTAAGCTCACGCATAGTACAATAGAGTTCTTTGATAGTTTTATGAGTTAGTTTGATGTATATTAAGGTCTCAAATAACTCCCAACTATTAGGAGAATTAAAATATTTTGTATTGATTGAATTTTTGATAGGAATGCCGCTTTAGTCATCTTTAAATGAGCATATCATTTTCTCTACTAAGAATTTTCCAGCTCAAGACCCACAAAGTTGTATGAAATTGAATTATCTTTCCAACAATACCAATTTTACCTAAATCCAATGCTCAGGTGAGAAGTTATTGCACTTTTAGTAAAAATAGTAGATCAATATGAGCAGTACCGTATCGCGCCGATGAGTCATTTTGTAATTTTCCTTTTCTAGGGTGTCACAACGATTGCCACCGTGTTGCGCCATGGTGCATTTTCAAAGTTTTTAATCTCCAGTGATGGACAACAATTACCATTACGTAGCACCAAAGTTCCAATCCGCATTCGTCTATTTCCATAGGTGCAACACGATAGCATCGCGTTGTACCAATGGAAAAAGTAGGGATTTTCCTTTTTCCAGTGGCCCAATCAAATTGTACCGCATTGCACCGGTGAGTAAAATCAATATTTTTAGTTTGAGATTTAATTTTTCAGGGATTGTTTGGTCATTTCCCAAAGACCCAAATCCGTCCAAAGACAGAATTAAAGTCCGAATAGCCTATTAGGCCATTATTTTATTCAATTTCTCCCAAATCAAAAGTAATCTCTTTCAAGAACAAACCCTAGCCTTTAAAATTTAAGATCAAATCTTAAGAAATGCACCATCAACTCTCATGAAATCATCAACTCGTGTATGTTAAGTGTTCATTCATGGGTCCCTTTCACCCACCGAGTCTAAGTATCCAAATTTAAATGTAAAGTTGTGATCTTGAAAAGTTACCATGATTTTCAATTGTGATTTTAAAGATGAATCTCTATGAATCTTGACTTTATACCATGCTTACATGAAATTGTTGTTGTTTATCAAACCCTACATCTTTTAATATTGTTATTCAATGATTTAAATCATGATTAAGTGTTATTGATGTTGAATTGATGATATTACTCCAAGTTTTATACTATTCCCATGATTAGCTTAAACTATGAATACCAAGTATTTGATGAAATGCCTACAAGAGTGAATTATGAGTAAATGCTTTCATATTATGTCCCTAAAGTTTGGTACTATTCTAGTATTACTGCTATTGAGTGTTGAGGACTATGAATACCTAAAAAAGTTAGTTGTTTACTTAGTCATAGTATCTTTATATTAGCTTTTGAATATGTAATAAGCATTATCAGTTCAGTCAGTTATCATAATAAATTAAACTCAGAAGAGTTCAGGCTTCCGAGTTGGTTCAATTGGGAGTAGGATTTAGTACCAAAGGAACCTAGGGATGGGGGCTCACTTCTAGATGATGGTGCAACCTTAGTAATAGTTCCTGTGTTCCATAACTACGTAACCAGCTTAGGTTGAGAAGTTAACCTATCAGTTGAGGGTTGATCTCCTACAGATACCTGCCAGTTAAGGTAATACTTAATCCTTCAGGATTACACTTTAGTAGATCCAAATAGCAAATGTTAGTACCCATGGCACGGTACTGACACTCTTCCAACTAGGGTCACAAATTGGACCCCAAATTGCTTATTCAGGCATGTTGGTTAGATGATAACTCCCATAGTCTCAATTTAGTGATTAGTTTAGTAATTCAATTTCAGTTTCATAACTATTTTATACAGATATCAATTATTTATTTATCAGATTTTTGTATTTTAGTTTGCAGATTATATTCTGAATATGTTTATGCTTAGTCATGCATTCTTAGTATTTATAGATTTATGTGTTTTATTAGTATTTCATGCTATCTACTTTTTTAGTCAGTCATTAATCATGCACATGAAACCATGCATATCAGCCTACCTCATTAAGCATACCAGTATATTCAAAGTACTAATCGCATACTCATTTATTGTGCTATGATGTATCATATTATAAGTTTAGATGCTCAGTTCTCGAATCGCGCATATGCTTCCCAAATTAGCAGCCATAGCATTGGTGAGTCCTCATATTTTGAGGACATAATTTATTTAGCTCAGATTACATTACCATTTTCAATTATTTTAGTTCTATAGCTAGTTGGAATTAGTTGGTGCCTTTCCCATCAACTTTTATTTTGGTAGTTTAGAGGGTTTCATGTATTACGGATAGTTAGTCAATTTATCTTTATTTTGCATATGTTATTATATTATTCAGTACTTACAGCAGGTATTAGATATTGGGTTAGATTGTGGTCCTTTGAGACAATAAGCACCATATGGCATCCAGGGTGTACTCTCAGGGCATTAAAAACTTGGTATCAGAGCCTATGATTTTAATATGTCCTAGGAAATCTGAAAGTCGCATCAAGTAGAGTTTTATGCATGGGTGTGAAGCACACCACACTTATGGAAAATAAGTTATGAGGTATTTTAGAAAAAGTTCCCTCCTTTCAGTGTTCATATCGTGCGACTGAGCATGATACTCATGTTAAACTCTCTGTCTAATCTATTCTTCCTTTCGTTTATATATTATGCCTCCCAAAAAGATAAATAGAAGAAGAAACATAAACCATCCAACACCTCTGCCCGTTCTGGAAGATCCTCTAAATGAGGATGTTTATCATGTAGAGCTCAGAGCTATATTCACTACTCTAGCCTATTCTATAACTACTCAGAATGCTCATCCAGCCATTGTTCTAGCCAACCTAGTAGCCAATACTGCTATAGCTAGGAATCAATACTTCACCAGAATAAATCCTATTATATTCGTAAGATCTAAATCCAAAGAGGATCCACATAAATTCTTAGACATAGTACAGAAGATAAAAAACATTATGGGGGTTACTTTTAGTGAGAGTGCTAAATTGGTCACTTGCCACTTGCAGGATGTAGCTCATACATGGTTTAAGTAGTGAAAGGTAGATAGAGGTGCAGATGTAGGGCCTATAGAATGGGAAGAGTTTACTGCTGCCTTCTTAGATAGGTAATTTCCATTAGAGTTGAGAGTGGCTTAGGTGTTAGATTTTATTAAATTGAGGCAGGGCAACATGAGTATTAAATATTATTCTGTTTACTTAGTTAGCTAGGTATGCTCCCTATGTGGTAGCTGATATAATGTCTAATATAAGAAATTTTATGCCTGGTATATCTAACAGTGTGGTTAAGGAGTGTAGGATAGTAATGCTGATTAAGAAGATGGACATATCTAGGTTGATGGTCCATGCTCAATATATTGAAGAACAGAAGACTACGAAGTGAGAGAGGGAGAATAAGAGGTCTATAATGGGAAGCTTTAATTTAAATTAGCCAAGGTTATAAGGTGGTATTTGTCATTAGTTCTATCAAAAATATTTAGTCCTATCTCCATCTTCTTCCAGTGCTCTTGTACCTAAATTTAGAAATAAATATCAGGATAGGGCACCAGTATCTAAGTCCCAAGGCAGTGTTACTAGCGCTCGTACAAATCTGCTTTGCCTAAAATATGGTAAAAACCATCAGGATATTTGTAGTACTGGTACTGATGTATTTTTTACGTGTGGCAAGCCAGGCCATAGAGTCAGAGATTTTCTAAAGAGTGGTCAGTAGGTTCAGTCCAATGGTTCCCCAGTTCCAGCCAACTTCTTGAACTAGTAGGTTGTCGTTTCCAGTGTTACTAGTGGTCAGCGCCCAAATAGAGTGTATGCACTTAAGTCCTAAAAAGATATGGAAAATTCTCCTGATGTGGTTACTGGTCTTTCATTTACATATTTATGCTTTATTTGACCATAGAGCTTTTCTTTCTTTTGTAACCCCTTATGTAGCTGTCAACTTTGGAGTCAATACCAAAATCTTAGTAGATCCTTGTATCAACTTTAGAGTCAGTACCAAAATCCTAGTAGATCCTTTATCAGTGTCTACCTCAATGGGTGTCCCTATTGTAGCTCGATATGTATATAGGAACTGCCCAGTTATAGTGTCTTAGAAAGTCAATTTAGTGGATCTTGTATAGATAGAGATGATGGATTTTGACGTCATTCTAGGCATGAATTAGATCCACTCATGTTATGGTTCAGTTGATTATAGAAATAGAGTAGTTAATTTTCAGTTTCCAAATAAACTAGTCCTTGAATAGAGGAGTAGTACTATAGCTCTTAGGGGTCTGCTTGCGTCGTACCTTAGGGTGAGGAAAATGCTATCCAAGAGGTGTATTTATCATCTTTTCTGAGTTAAAGACTCTAATTCTGAGACTCCTAACCTTGACTCAATTTTAATAGTAAGGGAATTTCTAGATGTGTTCCCTAATAATCTTCCCATAGTTCCTCCCTAAAGTGAAATTGACTTTGAAATATAACTTCTTCCAAATACATAGCCTATCTCTATTCCGCCATACAAAATGGCTCCAACTGAAATTAAAGAGTTAAAAGAATAGTTAAAAGATTTCCTAAATAAGGGATTCATTAGTTCCAGTATTTCTCCATGGGGTGCACCAATTCTGTTAATGCATAATAAAGACAGTTCTCTTAGAATATGTACTGAATACCACCAGTTGAACAAAGTCACAATCAAGAAAAAATATCTGCTTCCCAAAATTCGACCAACTTCAGGGTTCCAGTTACTTATCTAAAATATACCTTAGATCCGACTATCATCATCTTAGAGTCAGAGAATGTGACATTCCAAAAAAGTCTTCAGAACTTGGTATGGTTACTTTGTGTTTCTAGTCATGTCCTTTGGTCTCACGAATGCCCCAACAGCCTTCATGGACTTGATGAACAGAGTGTTCAAGCTGTACTTGTACATGTTCATTATAGTATTCATTGATGACATTCTTGTCTACTCCCGTAACAAAAATAATCATGAAGACCACCTCAGAATAGTATGGCAGACTCTTAAAGCCCATCAGTTGTTCGCTAAATTTAGTAAGTGCAAATTTTTGCTAAGATCAGTAGCTTTGCTTGGCTATATTCTTTTTTTGTGATGGCATTAGATTCTATCCTTGAAAGACCAAGGCAGTGATAAAATGGCCCAGACCCATCTCTCCATTAGATATCAGGAGTATCTTATGTATGGCTGGGTATTATCGATGGTTTATTGAAGGATTTTCATCTATTTCATCTCCCATGTCCAGATTAACTCAAAAGAAAGTTAAATTTCAATCGTCTGATTCTTATGAGAAGGGTTTTCAGGAGTTAAAGACTAGACTCACTATATCCCCAGTTTTGACATTGCCAGACTGTTCAGATGGGTTTTGTTTTATACTGTGATTCTTTAAGAGTTGGGTCAGGATGTTTTTTTATGCAGAGGGGTAAGTTCGTAGCCTATGTCTCTAGATAGCTTAAGCCCCATGAAAATAATTATCCTACCCATGATCTTGAGTTAGCAACTGTTATTTTTGCCTTTATGATTTTGAGGCACTATTTTTATGGGGTACATGTTGTTGTGTTCACAGATCACAAAAGCTTGCCTTATGTGTTTTCATAGAAGAATTTGAATCTACATCAGAAGAGATGGTTAGAATAGTTAAGAGATCATGATATGAGTGTTTTGTATAGCTCGGGCAAGGCTAATGTAGCTGCAGATAGCCTGAGTAGATTGTCTATAGGTAGTGTTGCTCACGTTGAGGATGACAAAAATAACTTAGTTAGAGAAGTCATAAGCTTCCTAGGTTAGGTATTGGTTTGGTTGATTTGGCTAAGGGTAGTGTTTGGGTCCATAATAGTTTGGAATCTTCTTTGGTTGCCAAAGTAAGCAAAAAATAGGATAGGGCTTCTAATCTAGTGAAGTTAAAAGAGTCAAAGATCAGAAATTAGACATTTTCCCCCAAGGAGGAGATAAGATGTTCCGTTGCCAAGGTAGATTGTGTGTGCCATGTGTTGAAGAGTTGAGACAACGAATTCTTGCAGAAGTAAATGGTGCGCATTACTCTATTCATCTTGGGACGTGATATGCAGTAAATCTATTTGTAAGGATATCATAGAATTTGTACCGTGATAAGCAATAAATCTATTTGTAAGGATATCATAGAGTTTGTAGCTAATTGCTCCATTTCTCAGCAGGTTCAGATTCAGCATTAGAAGCCAAGTGGGTCTATGTAGGAGTTCAGTATTCCCACTTAGAAGTGGGAGGAAGTAAACATCAATTTTATGATAGGTTTACCTCATACTCATCAACACATAATTTGATGTGGGTCATTATATAAAGGATGATCTAATCAGCCCATTTCTTACCAGTTCATAATTCTTAATCAGCCAAGGATTATGCCAAGCTCTATCTTAGAGAGTTTGTCAAGTTGCATGGTGTTTCGTTATCTATCATCATAGATAGAGACACTCAGTTTATCTCTTACTTTTAGAAAACCCTTTAGAAGGGTCTTGGTACCCAAGTTTACCTCATTACAACCTTTCACCCTTAGATAGATGGTAAAGGAAAATAGACCTTGAGGATATGTTGAGAGAATGTATAGTCAATTTTAAGGTCAACAGGGATGACCATTTGCCTTTGATTACATTCACTTATAATAACAGCTATCATTTCTGTTTTTAGATTGTTTTATTTGAGGTTCTATATGAGAGGATATGTAGATCTCTTATTGGTTGGTTTGAAGTATGAGAAGACACTTTAAAAGATCCTGACTTAGTGTTTGATGCTTTAGAGAAAGTACAGTTGATCAGGGAAAGTCTTAAGACAGCCCAAAGCAGACAAAAATCATATGCAGATGTGAAGAGGAAAGATCTTGAATTTGAGATTGCTGATTTCATATATCTGAAGATCTCTCCCATGAAGGGAGTGAAGAGGTTTGGTAAGAAGGGGAAGCCTAGTCCCCTATATGTTGGTCCTTACAAAATTTTGAGTTATTTTGAAAAGGTGGATTATGAACTTTTATTGCCTGCAGACTTACCATTAGTCCAACCAGTATTCCATATCTCATTATTGAAGAACTGTATTGGCGACCCAGCTGTAGTTGTTCCCTTAGAAGTGTAGATATTCAGAATAGTCTTTCCTATGAGGAAATACCAGTTGACATTCTTTGGTGGAATTAGTTCACTGAGGGAGACACTTAGGAATTAGAATCAGATATACAGACCTAGTACCCTTATCTTTTCTCTGCAAACTCAAACTCAGCTTCAAGTGACGATCTTCTTAGAATCTCTTATTCCAATGCTTAATTTTCGTTGCATATCATTCTCATGTCAGTCATGCATTCATATAACTAGTTCAGTTATGTGTCATATTCAGACTTAGTCACGTAATCGAGTTTTCATAACGTATTTTCAGCATGTAATCTCAGTTCCTCAATGCTTTCAGTCTAACCAATCTCATTTGAGGATGAATGCTCCCAAGAGAGAGATATTGAAATACCCCAAAAATCCAAACCAATGCTATAGTCATTTGTCAAGACCATGCCAGAAAGCGGATCGTTGATAATAAAGTAAAACAGTATGAAATTAAA
>NW_025856327.1:0-1193 GCF_002878395.1 Capsicum annuum | reverse complement strand
GGTAATTAGGAATTTATGTTTTCTAAGAAGTGTAGTTATTCCAAATAAAAATGACTTTTATTGGACCAAGTTAGCATTTATTAAACTTAATACTCCACTACTTTTTGACTTTTTTTTTTTTACCAAAATCATGAAAATTAAATTAAAAAAAAATTGATATATATATATATATCCCTAATTAAGTTTTGAAAATGAGCGCCTTCCCAATCTTTTTCTAGACACTACATGATATATCCGACACTTCTACATAGATGACATTTAGAGTAAAAAAAATAGTTTTGAAAATAATTTTCTTTTTAAGCAAATTTAGAGTAAAAAAATTATGGTATTTACAAGTCTTAAGTTTTCAACCAAAATGTTGACATACCTTTGTGTGCAAATATGCTGGGAAGAGCATAAACTAACAAACATGATCCAAATAACTATGCGATAATATATGAATCTCACAAGATAAATTGCGATTATACAAAGCAAAAGAATAAAATACAGTGAATAAAATAATTGCTTAAACAAAAGTAAAATACACCAAGTAAAGAGAGGGAGATAGTTCTTATTAATTTTTCTTCACTTTGTAAGCTCTTTTACAATGTTATGGACATTTATAAGTCAATAGAAACTTGGAGAAAAAAACATGTTACAGTAGCAACTTTAGTACTTGAAAATCAAATACTCCCTCCGTTTAAAAAAGAATAATCTACTTTCCTTTTTAGTTCGTTTAAAAAAGAATGACCCCTTTTCTTTTTTGGCAATACTTTAATTTCAACTTTCCACCTGACATGTTTAGGACCACAAGATTAAAAGACATTTTGGTACATTTGACACAACTTTAATTTGAGGCCATAAGATTCAAATGTCTTCTTTATTTTCTTAAACTTTTTGCCAAGTCAAAGTAGGTCATTCTTTTTTAAACAGAGGGGGTAATTTTCTTGGTCATTACTTCCAGCAACGTGGCAGTCTAAATGGCTAGTCATACATTTTACAATGCTGCCCCTTGAATAGCCAAGAAAATCTAGCAAATACGCATTTGTGTGTTGCCTCATTAAAACTCTTACCAGAAAAATTCAATGGGATAAAATCTTAGTTAAAGAAAAAAAAATTACAGCATGTATTGTTACTTCCACCTGATGAAGACCATGATTCAATTGGTTTAAGTCTTTGTACTTCTATCTTGTAGACCAGCTTCTTAAGAGTTC
>NW_025856326.1:0-1397 GCF_002878395.1 Capsicum annuum | reverse complement strand
TTAATTTTCATTCTAGCTATTTCTTATTCTCAACATATCGACGGTTGGAGATAAGGAACAATTTTGAATCTAGTGGCAATAGCAAGAGTTTTGAGTTCTTTGAACAGATAGACCATCTGTTGAAACGAATTGGTCATCTGTTGGAAGAACACAAACCAGTGGCAAGAATTGTATTATGTTATTCCAATAGATTACCCATCTGTTGCAACAAATTGGTCATCCGTTGGAGAAAAATATTTCAGTTTGATGAGTTGTATTGTGTTCTTCTAGCAAATGTCCATCTGTTGCAACAGATAAGTAATCTGCTGAAAATATTTTTATAGTCTGTTGTATTTACTTTGTATTTTACCTCTTTTTATTGATTCACAACTTAATAAAAAATATTTTATATAATAAATAATAACATTTACATTCACAATAATGAGTTAAAAATATCAAAGTCCAAAACAAACAACAACACAAGTTTAACTATTACAACTATCATGGTGCATTATAATCCAGCCATATAGTTCTTCTGTGGCTAGCGTTTTCACATACGGAGCACTTGTTTTTTCTTGATGAAAATGATTCTCCGACTTTAGGCCTCCTCTTGTATCACCTTCTTTCTGATTTTATAGTGCTTGGGTCAATATATGGAGGAGGTATTAGTCTCTCCAATATCTCTTCAGGAATAAACCAAGATTCTTCAGGAGAAACCAGATAATATTCTCAGTACATGCCATTACATATCATTCCACCAATTAATGTGGAGACGAGTTCTCATAAGTTTGAGTTCCATATTATGCACCGTATTGGGATCGAAGCGCTACCATAACATGTGGACAAAGTATTTTTTCTAAGTCAAAAACACTACATGTACAAGATCTTATTTGAAGATTGACTGTGACAATATCCCTATGACCATCGATACCAAACTTGTAATCTGCTATTTGTTGAGCAAATAACCTATTCCCCAAACTGATGTTCGTTGATATTTGTTTTTCTATTTCTACAACAAATTTGTTTCTTTTGTCTGCATATTGCATGCGCCTTTCATGAAATAATTCGGC
Source organism: Capsicum annuum (assembly GCF_002878395.1). Lineage (NCBI taxonomy): Eukaryota > Viridiplantae > Streptophyta > Magnoliopsida > Solanales > Solanaceae > Capsicum > Capsicum annuum. Next base: position 348 of record NW_025856326.1, on the reverse strand, counting down.
ATACCTCTTGTTTATTTTCTTAAATATCTCCACAATGGAAAATTCTCTTTCAATGCCAAATATTGATTTCAATGATTTAGCTATGTTTGACATCATAATATTATACCTGTACAAAAAAATCACTTAGTACGACATCACGCGGTAAGTATTACAAAGTTGTAACTCAGAAAAGAAATCAAAGTCATAAGAATGTTACCTATTTGACCAAAAAAATGTGTGGCTCCATCTCTCAAAACTGACATGTTCGAGATGTTGTGCTACTTTTGAATGCATATCAATTATTTGATTGAAATGGTCCAAAAACTCAACTCTATTATATGCTTTAGCTTCTCTATAAAAAAGAGTCAC
>NW_025856325.1:0-1896 GCF_002878395.1 Capsicum annuum | reverse complement strand
ACAGTTGTGTGATCTGTTGAACAAACTATTCATCTGTCTTAAAAGATAGTGGTATATTTTGCATGTTAGCAACAGACTACTCATCCGCTGCAATAGTTTAGTTATCTGCTACAACAGATATACTACCTGGTGCAACAGATCGGTCAACTATTGCAACTGTTATTTTACTATTTTGGTTGTTTGATTCACTGTTATCTTTTTTTAACAATGCATTAATCAACAATAATATATTATTTTATGTTCCTATTAATTTTAGATTATATGGTTCCCAAAAGAACAGAAACCGAATCAAGTCTAAGTAAAGGAACAAGTGAAGCAGCTAGGCTACATCCACCACTCTATAAGCTTTCTTTACAAGCGTTATCTCAATCGAGAGTAGAATATGATGAACATGGGGAGGAGGAATGTTTCAAAAGAGATGATGTAGATGCTAGTAGCCCTTTCACCGAAGAGCTGGTTAAAGCCTTCAACATTGATCGTTATACTGTGAGAATGCAGTGCGATGGTGTCGCAGATTTAACGGGTGATTTCGTGGTTAAGTCAGTCATGGGAAAATCTTTTGACACCTTCAGAAAAATACTTCGACAACAAAAATAGGATGCTTATTTCAGGGACAACAGCTTTGGGAAATATCTTAATTTGCGGGAGGACAACAATGCTCGTTTGTAAATGAAAATGGTATATGAACTTCTCAAGCTGTGTTTATGTATGAAAACAAAGATAAGATGGATGAGATGCGGATAAATTACTATGGCATGCCCATTTGTTTTGGTTGGAAGGAGTTTTCCATAGTCACTGGACTAAAATGGTATCCTCCTTCTCAAGTTATACCTATTCTAACCCAAAAAAAGCACCCCGCACTCCCAAAAAAGTCAAAGGCAAGTCGTGTGATCGTGATAACCTGGTGTCCATTGTTGGTCCAAGCTTCAAAAATAAAAAAATGATAGAAGCGTTGAAAGGTAAAGGACTTTCAAAGAAGCACAAGCAATCATTGTGCTTGGTTTGGTTTGTACATAATATTCTTTGGGCGAGAGACGTTAACAACAACATAAGCCTCGGTTTAATAAAGATCTTCGAGGATCTTGAGGTGTTTAATAGCTATCCATGGGGGTATGAAAGCTTCAAAATGACTGTCAAATATTTGTTGACTCCATTAGCGCCAAAGATAGTCAACTTATACGCGTTCCCATGGGCGTTCATGATAAATATTTCTTTCTTCTATTATGATATCATTCATTTTTTTGGCTCAATAATGGTTTTGATTTATTGATGTTATTTTATAGGCTTGGGCATTTGAAGTCATTCCTTATTTGAGACAACAAGTAAACTACCAGGAAGGAGTTTTCTTTCCAAGAATCTTGAGATGGTTGTCAACCAAAACTCATAAAAATGCAAAATTTCTTGATCTCTTCAACCCTCGGAAGGATACAGTAAGTATAATTATAATTAATTTTTTCTTTTAATTAATATTTTTATGAATGATCTAATCATCATTCTAATATATGCAATGATTGATGTTAGAATGTGCATCCGTCGCTAGTTCCGACCAATCGAGAGTTAAAGATGTCATTTTTTCTTACTTTACGGTGTGTACAAACTTTATCGGACCCTAAGGCCATCGAAAGAATAAAAATAGAATTGTTTGGAGCAACAGCCATTATAAGAAAACCAATTTTGGAGGGTGGGCTTGCTGTTGTTGATGGAGATATTGGTGGTGGTAGTGCTGCTGCTATTGGTTATAATAATGCTCCTCCTACTGTATTTAAAGCAAATAATTATGAGTATGATCATACTAGTTATACAGATTTTGCCTCTCCCAGAAAATGTTATGCATGCAAATGTCAAGACAGCAGGGCGAAACATGATGTAGTAATTAATGCTATTAATGCATTAATG
>NW_025856324.1:0-1361 GCF_002878395.1 Capsicum annuum | reverse complement strand
TAAGGAATTCTGTTGACCGAGGGGAAGGTGTTAGGCACCCCTCGATCTCGTGGTTCGACCACGGTCGCTTGGTGGAGCGTATCGGCTAATTTGACATTACAAATGTACAAACCACATAAACACACACAAAACAAGCAAACAAACAAATCACACAAAATTCAAAACAAACCAAAATAATGTTCAGTCCAAATTAGACAATCCAAAATAAAAGAGGTGCTGAAATATAAAACCTATTCTATTCTAAACTAATCCTAAAATAAACTCCACCCGGCGTTCCGAGCCTTGATCACGAGCCTTCTTTGCGTACATGCTACTTCGGGGCATTCCCCGGATAAATCAATACAAATCCTTCGGGGCATTCCCTGGCCAAATGAGTACAATTTAAACTTTTCGTGCAATAAAGTAGAAAGTACCATTCACGCACATATTCAAACACTCCAACAAATCGTTATTCCTAAATTTGCTTACCTGGCCTACGTTTGCCTACCAAGTTCAACGTATCACAATTCTATCATGTTCAACATCATCAATACATCAAAATTAATCAATATTCATTTTCCTCCATTTTTAATCCCCACCCTAATTCATTCTTAACCACGTGATTAACCCATTTCAATACACAATCCACCAATCGAGAATAACGAAAATTCACCAATCATGCTTAGCACATCACACACCCAAATGCCACCAAAAGTTCACATCAACAAACAAATCATGGTATCGAATCACACACAATCACAATAACATAAGAATTAAATGAAAGAGAAGAAAGAATTGGACCTTAAATTTGAATCTTTCAAACTCAATGTTATTCGAATAAAGAGAGTCCGCACCCGGAAACCACGAGCCGAACCTTAACACCAACAATCCAACTCGACAAATAATGACCCGTTCACCGTCATTTTTCACGCCGTTACTGTTCACTGATTACTGTTCACCGGCACCCTTTTTTGTTGTTGTTGTTGTTGTTTTTGTGAGAAAGATTATTTTGTGATTGTTGTTATTGTGGAGAAGATGATGATCAAAGAATGAGCCTTCTTTTTCCCTTTTAGAATTTTTCTTTTATAATGGGCATGGATTTATTGTGATGTGGGAATTTTGGTGGATCTCCATATATTCTTTCTTTGTGGACAAGAAAAAGGAGGGGATCACATGGGTAGTTAGGGTGGTGTTGGTGATGTGTTATTTTTAATAGGGAGGGGTGGTTAGAATAAGATAAAATTAGTTAGGAATTGTTATTTTTGTCTTTTTGTGAAGGGGTTATCACATGGGTGAGGGCACACACTAAGACGAGGATAAAATGGTAAGAATGCTTTCGGAGAGGGACAAAATTATGTGTCTACATAGTGTACTGCCTGAGT
>NW_025856323.1:0-2016 GCF_002878395.1 Capsicum annuum | reverse complement strand
CCTTTTTAAGTACTCCAAAAGATTTATGTTTTAAGTTTCGAAAGGGTTTTCATTATTAAAGTGACAAGAAATGAAAATTTGTTTTGGAAAAGGATTATTTACATTTTTTACTCAGAGTCTCCACTTGGCATAATCTGGTGTGCCAAGTGACCATTGGATAAAACTCCTTTTCAAAAAACCATTTGAGTCTTTAAACTGGTTTGCGAACAGAGACTCCGACTAAGGAATTCTGTTGACCGAGGGGAAGGTGTTAGGCACCCCTCGATCCCGTGGTTCAACCACGGTCGCTTGGTAGAGTGTATCAACTATTTTGGCATTACGAAATGTACAAACCACACAAAAGCGCGCAAAATAATCAAAAAATAAACAAAACAAAACAATCCAAAAATGTAAAGTCCAGTCCAATTATACAGTCCAAAAATAAATAATGCGGAAATATAAATCTATTCTACCCTAGACTAATCTCCAATGCCTTAACCGATTCCACGGGCCTTCATCACGATCGTTTTCCGCCAACATGATACGTCGGGGCATTCCCCAGTGAATAAGTACAGAAGACCTCGGGGCATTCCCCGGCTAAATGAATACATTTGAATCGCATGCGATAAAGTAGAAAACATTCATTCTCACGCACATTCAACCAAATACACTTTCTAAATTTTCCCACCCAAGTCTACATTTGCCTATCCGAATAGACCTATCGCACGAGACTATCGAATTTAATCAAGTCGATACTTATCGCGAATTAAGCGACTATCAATGAATCAACATAAAGTAATGTTCACTTTTGTCAATTTTAATTCCACCCCAAACAATCAATTTTAATTCTCCAAACAAGATATTATCTCATCGCATAATCCATAATCAATCCACAATCAAGGGAATTAAAATACCAAACCAGAACAACAACAATTCACATCATCACGAGTCAACTAACACTTAATATTAGAATCAATGCATCGGATATCATCAATAAAATAAAAGAGGTAAAGAGTAGAATTAGACCTCGATGATGACTTTATTCCAAATATCAGTTAATCAAAAGACGGAATCCGCACACCGAAGAACCTCGAATCAAACCTTAATAACGAGCCACACCAAACTCGACCAACAACCTCAATTCCGAACTCGGTTTAATCACCACATCAAACCAAAATGTTGTAATAACGAAAACCCACAACTGATTTCAACGGAACAAAATTCAAACGACCGATTCGCCTAGTTCAGAAAGAATAACGACAAAATCTAGTCCAAAATAACGATTGACCAAGAACGAAATGCGAAACCAAAACCCGCGCCCGACCCGATTTCAAACAGAACCGAACATAACCACAATTCCGGTGGACGTTGCCAGAATCCGATCGCACCACCCTCCTTCCCAGTTGGTTCCCCTTTATGCTTTGCTTTGAATCTTTCGATCCCTCTCTCTGTTTTGATCTCTGTCTCACTCGAATCTCTCTTTCTCCGATCTTTCTCAATCTCTTCTCGATCTCACTGTTTCCCCTCCGGTGATGCAGACGACGATGAGAACCATGAAAACAGATTTCGAGGTTGGAAAAATGATTTGACGCGGATTTGGACGAAACCAAGGGCTGAACGTCGTGTTTTCACTACACCGGAGCTCCGATGAGCTCGGTATTGTCGACAAATGGTAGAAAAATAGATGGTTGACAGTAGAGAGAAGGATCCGGTCGTCACCGGCGACGTGCTTACCACCGGAACAGTGACTCCGCACAAACTTTTTCACTCTCAATTTCTCTTTGCTTTGCTCCTATTCTCTCCACTTCTCTTCCTTTTCACGAGCGTGTGTGTGTGCGTGTCTCCCTGGATGTGTGTTGCTGTATGCTTCAAGAAAAGAAAAAAAAATGGAAGAGGAATTTTGTGTGGGTGTATCTGTGAAGAAGAAAAAAAATTGGATTGTTCTTTTTTGGTTACTGATAGTGCAAAATTGTGTGATTGTGAGGGTATTTGTGTGTTTTTTATTGTGAGGGTCACGTGGGTGGGTATTGGGGTAGG
>NW_025856322.1:0-4198 GCF_002878395.1 Capsicum annuum | reverse complement strand
AATAATAATCTCAATCCGGGTTTAAAACCCATAATTCAATACTTGAGAAAAACACTTCAAGATTCATACTTTATTTAACAAACATGATAAAATTCATATAAAATCTGGAAATTCAACTTTTAAACATGATATTCACATCAAACTCATGAAATTCATTCTCAAAACATCTAAAATATCATAAGTTCTTGATCAAGGATATAGAATGTAAGTTTTCATCTCGAATTCACAATAAGACATGTAAAATCATATATCTTTGAAAATAATACAATTTGGGCACGAGAACGAAAGAAGGCTCTTGTTGAAAAACCCCACATACCTCTATAGTAATGAAATTGTTGAAAGATTGGACCTTCAAACCTTGATTGGGAAACCCTAGTTGTTTTTCTCCTTTAGTGCTCTTGGATGATGAACTTAGACTGATACGAAGGTTATGATGTGTTTAGGAGCAGTTAAATTTGTAGGGTTATGTTTAGGGACGTGTAAAGAATGTTAAAAGGTTTATTCATCCTTGAAATAAGGCAAAACGGAGTGTTTAAGTCACTTGAAACCAACACATAGGCGCCGCATATGCTATCACCTATGTTTACATAGGCGTCGCCTATGCTATTGCCTATGTTTACATAGGCGCCGCATATGCCATCGCCTATGCTTTCCAGTGACGATAGGTGATTGGTTAGGCGACGCCCTCTACTTTGCAAAGCCATAACTCTTAGCTCGGGTGTCAGATTTTGATGAGATTGGTATCATTGGAAAGATAATTCGATTCTCTATGATTTTGTGGGTAGAAATACGCAGAAATACCACACATTTATCAAGTTATACTCATTCAAAGATGACCCTTGCGAATTCAAACGCTAAAACTTGATGGATTCTGAAACTCTTAGCTTGTATTACCTTAAGTGACTCATATAACTACACTTAACACATCATAAGCTCTCTTTTAACTAGGGTACTCTTGCTAATTTAGGTTCCCAAATATGGCTTACAGAATTGGGATTTCACATGTATGAAAAATGGTTCGCTTTCTAGCCTAGGAAAGTGTAGGGTATTACAATATCTCCCCCTTGGGGACATTCGTCCCTGAATGACGCTGGGTATACTAAGAGTAAAGAGAAAATGATGGTACATAGCTGAAGCAACTTACTAATCTTGCCTCTACTTCATTCTATATTTCGGACATAACAAGGACTGTATAACTCATGAAATCACAGCTGAATAGTATAAAATAGCTGCTGAACTACTGCAATTCTGCATAGAAAAGGAATGATTTAGAGTAGAATGGTACCGTCGGTTTGATCGGAGCTTATGGAAAATAGGTGCGGGTACTTGGATAGCATATCCGCCTCAGCTTCCCAAGTTGCACCCTCAACGGATTGGTTTCTCCACAACACCTTGACCAAGGGAACTTCTTTGTTCCTTAGTCTTCGGACTTGGTGATCTAAAATCTCAATAGGAACTTCCTCAAAAGAAAGACTATCTTGCACATCAGGGTTTTTTGAAGGATCTACAACAACACAATCACCAACGTGTTTCCTAAGCATGGAGGCATGGAAGACAGAGTGAACGGAAGATAACTCTGAAGGCAACTTAACCTCATACGCTACCTTACCAATACGGCTAAGAACTTAGTAGGGGCCAACATAACGGGGACTAACTTTCCCTTTCTTTCCAAATCTCTTCACTCCCTTCATGGGTAAAATCTTCAAATACACCAAGTCACCAACTTCAAATTCAAGGTCTCTTCTTCTAACATCCGCATACGACTTCTGATGACTCTGTATGGTTTTCAACCTTTCTCTAATCAACTTAACATTTTCCAGAGCCTCAAACACCGAATCAGGACCACTCATAGCCGCTTCACCCACCTCAAGTCAACCTATGGGTGATCTACACCTTCTTCCATACAAACCCTCAAATGGATCCATGCCAATGCTAGAGTGAAAACTATTATTGTAAGCAATCTCTATCAACGGTCAATACTCATCACAACTCCCCTTAAAGTCAAGAGCACATGCTCTCAACATATCCTCTAAGGTCTGGATGGTCCTCTCCGCCTGACCATCTGTCTGTGGATGGAAAGCAGAACTCAAATGCACTTGGGTACCAAGACCCTTCTGAAAAGCCCTCCAAAACTGTGAAGTGAACTACGTACCCCTATTTGAAATGATGGACAAGGGAACTCCATGCAATCTGACTAATTCCCGAATGTACAATCTAGCATAATCCTCAGCAGTATAAGAAGTATACACAGGCAAGAAGTGCGCAGACTTAGTCAATATATCCACAACAACCCAAATAGAATCATGATGGCGTCGGGAAGGAGGTAAACCAGTCACAAAATCTATATTTATCTCTTCCCACTCCCAGGTGGGAATACTAAACTCTTCCATCATACCACCAAGCCTTTGGTGTTCAACCTTAACCAGTTGGCACTGTAGACACCTAATTTTTTCCCTCCCAAGTCCAATTTTATCCATTTTTTAGCTCACTACCCTCACCCATGTAATTTTCCCTCCACAAAATGACAAAAAATAACAACCCAACTAATTTTATCTTATCCTAATAACCTACCCAATCAAAGGTTTCCACCTCCCTACCCACTCACATTTTTTATCCCTTGGAGAAGAAAACAACAAAAAACATATAGAGATCACACCATAAAGGGGGGACCATTTTTTTTCATTTTGGGGAACATACAGACAGACCCCCATTTTTTTTTTCTTCTTCACTCACCATCTAACACATAGGGAAATTTCCATAGACACACACCAAAACCTCACCATACGCACACACACGATAGAGTTCAAGGGAGAAGAGGATGATCGACTCCATTTCTCCATGAAAAGGCACACACACAGTTCATACACAAAGATAACCAAATACACAGACCATCAAAAAAAATTTACATACACTGGTCAGACACGAAAGAGGGATTTCACCAGATTCTCAAAGGAATTCACCCACACTCACTCGCATAAATTAGGGAATATGAATGCAGTCACTGGGATTTCAACCCTGAACACACACAATCCTTCATTTTATTCGATTTTTACTACACACTCACACTCCATTGGAGATTAAGAGAGTGAAGGGATATTGAGACAAAATTGATCAAAATTAGAGAAGAAAACATTGAGAGTGGGAGATATCGAGATGATAGTGAAGAATTAAGAGAGACAAGAGAGACAGCGAGGAAACGGAGGGGGAAGAAAAGATAAAAGGCAGCTCCGGTTGAATATTCCGGCGATGTTCTTGCCGGAATCATCATCCCATCTTGTAATCCGGATACCTCCTCTCTAAATCCGTTCAAACCCATCAAAAACACCTACTCCTCATCGGAAATGCATCAAACCGCTCAAAAATCCACCAAAAACGTGACCCACTTATTTTGTCGCCACTGTGGTTGCTAATTCCGGCGAGTTCTTGGCCGGAATTGGATATTTCGGGTCGTATTAGGGCGCTGCGGTTGAAATCGTGACGTTGTGCGCTAAATCTGGTACGGTTTCTTGTTATTCTGCGATTCCTGTGTTCGATTTGGGGAAATAGAAATCAAAGTTGGATTTGGTTCATTATTGAGGTTCATCGAGACCGTGAAGCAGCTTCCCTTGAAAGATCCCATTTGAAATAAAATTGAGGTCCAAATTCTTCAACTATATCTCTTTTCATTTTTGTTGTGATGTCATTGATTTGTGTAATTCATGTTTGAGTTTGATGGTTAATTTGTGATTGTGCGTTTGAGTTTTTTTAATTATCACAGTTTGATTGGTTGATTTAATTGAGACTTATTTAATCATGTTGGTTGAAACAAATTTGGGGACAGGAATCAAAAATTGATAAAAGTGAATATTATGATATTTTTGATATATTGTTGATGTTGAATGTGATATGTCGTCGAGCGGGTAGGAAAACAATAAGCTCGGGTAGGCAAGTTTAGAATTGGTGTATTGTTGGAATGTTTGGAATATGAATGCCCCGAGGTATTTGTATTTATTCACCGGGAATGCCCCGAAGTATCATGTACTTGAAGACGGCACACGATCAAGGCCCAGAACGTCGGGTGAAGTTTAGCTAAGGAGTAGTTTAGGATTATTTTAGAATATAGTAGGTTTACATTTTTCATATTTTTCATTTTTCGGGACTGTATAATTGGACTGAACACTGCATTTTGGATTTGTTTGGTTTTCGTATGTTTGATTGA
>NW_025856321.1:0-5574 GCF_002878395.1 Capsicum annuum | reverse complement strand
CATACTCCAAATTTAAGATCACTTTAAAACTAAGCAACAAATACCAAAAAATACTCTAGACCAACAATTTGACATACATAATTATCCTAATAAAGACTCCAAAAGCAAACTTAACGCTGATATGACAAAGACACCACCTTGCAATAGCAGAAAATAAGAGACTCAAACTAAATAAAAGATAAGAAATGCTCCTTCAAACTGGTGCTTTGCATGAGGACCCTGGCTGAGATGGACCTATCTGTGAAGTTCTCTTTCTCCCATTCAAACATCGTAGCATATCCCGCAAAGACACCCCGATATTTAGGAAGAATCTTCTGGCACGTATTCCCATCTCATGGAAAGTGCACCTGAAAAGATTGGTCTCACACCCTTCTACAGTCTTGAGCAAATTTAATAACCGAACCCTCAGTGTATCCACTTTGGCCTCCTCACTTTCATCCTGACTGTAATCAACAATGAATTCTTCTCGTATTTATCCTCTAAGTTGCACTGGTAATGGCCTGCTAACACCCCGAGGTATAGACTGAAGCCAGATCTCATATCTCGAACTGTACCTTAGGTTATCCGACCCTTCTTTGAAAGTATCTATACCCATTTTTGTTGCGTGATTCCAGAGTTGCTCGTATTTGCTCTCCCCTAAGGCTTGGTTCTTAAAGTACTCAACATTTTTTAGCAAATCCACCACGGTTGGGACGTCTTGTGATCTACCTAGATGACACATTACCTTAGTAGGAGTTTATGGTCGAGTACAATTAAGTCCTATCATAACTAAAAGGAGTTGCATATGACACCCAGATAATATTGTTTTTGGACGAAGCCATAGACATCTCCACAGAATGTTATCCTCAGTTCTTGACTCAAGAAATTCAATCCAAGCATCGATTCCCACGGGTAGCAAGAATTTGGCAACGCGCATTCTTTATCCCATGGCTTTCACTCGATTGGGCATACAACGGTCAATCACATCCGGCCTAATTAGAGAAGGTGCATGCAAATGTTCCATCACCCATAGTTGCAACATCAGGTTACTTCTCTCAATAAATCTCATCCCTCCCTTCACTTCGGTTAAAACCTTATATATTTATGTTAAGATTATAGGTATGATGGTAACCTTGTCCCCTTGTTCCTCGTGAAATAAGGCCATCACTACAGATTGCAAACGTGTATTGATGCGTCTTTCTTCTAGTGGAAACACTAAAGTACCTAACAAAGCGAGGCTGAAGACTTCAAGATGCTTTCTCTCCCACTTCTCCTTAGTCATATGAAATTCATCCCAAAAGCAATCAAAACCTTCCGAGGGCCCGAATCTAGCAAACAAAAAATCTAAGGAAATACACGAATCTTTCAAACAACCCAAATAAGTATCTTTACTTTTTAACCCACAACACTGTAAAAACCTCATGCCAGTATGATTTCGAGCTCTAATCATACCTTTATCGATATAGGGAAAATGCAACAGACCAGATATTTCTGCCAAAGTAGGAGTTATTTCACACTTTCCAAACCTAAACACCAAACTACTTGGATCCCAAAAGGTCAACACCGCCTTATTAGATCTGGACGAGGGATAATATATAGAAGTTCTGTAAGATCTCCTAATATTTTAATCAATTTTTACTGGTCAACATAGTTAAACATCCCCCACCACTTGATTAACTTTTTAGGCACCTTGACAACCATCGGGACTCTAGACTTGGTGGACAAATCCATTCCTGTAATAACACATAAGACTTTATTTCAAAAATTTGATAGGAGCAAAAGATTCCCAACCCTTGAGACTTTGATGCGGACATGTCGAAGGAACATGCTACTTTATGACTCCAAATCGCCGAACAATACCACTGAATAAAATTAGCCTACTTGGCTAGGACAACTAACAACACTAGATTACGGGGAGAAAAACCTAGGCTAAGACTAAGACAAAGGCCAAAAATAAAGATTATCGGACCCACCGAGGGTTGCCTACGTATCTCGCCCTAAGGGGGCGGGAATCAGGTATGCATAGTTCGTCCAGATTGGACAATTAACGATTAACTAATAGATTGACCCTAACTTAAGAGACAAAACCAAAGACAAATGAATAAAATCTTTTTTGAGTTTTTAATTAGACATTTCAACTAAGACTGACACCAACAATTATGTAGAAAAATCTTTTGGTATTTTCATTATAGGAAATGTACAAAACTTTTGGCATCTTTTTAAATTCTTCTTTTATAAAAAGCTCCTAAAAGTGATTATTTTTTTGGAATTTGAATTATGAATGCATGCTAAAGGAGATAAAGGAAAAATCTTTTTGAGTTTTTTTTTTTGTTTTTGAGTAAATGCGTGAAAAAGGTAAGAAAATCTTTTTGAATTTTTGAATTGTGAAAAATAAAAGCCATAAAGAACTCTACAAAAAACTGTGAAACTATCTTTTTTTCTCCTTTTTTTTCACCTTACTTCTAACACAAGTTTTCCCCAAATCAGTCTGTCAAATGACCACGTTACCCCCAGAAATGTAACATTTAACATATAGGGATGCTTTAGAGGTGAGTCTCCTACAAAGGACCAAGTGGGCCCTGCTAGGTCTCAATATGATGCACATAAGCATGACCTAAAGGCTGACCTACGTTGGGATTCACTAACAAGGCTGTTCGGGGGAGCGTATGGTCGATAGTGGCTGCTTTGCTTTCCACCTACTCCATAACACCGACGGCTCCCCCCTAAAATAAGGGTGACTCAACTATAGGTCATGTACAACACGTTACTATGGACTTATTGCAGAAAGAAAGACTCGGGCTATGCACATGATGACAGATATAAAAGCGGTAACACATAGGATAAATACTGTAAACAAAGAGCACAAAAATGCACCAAAGTGATAACAATAACACAAACAAAATCACAAACAATGCTTATACACTCATAATGCCAAAGAAAGCCGATACGACTCCACAAAAAGCTCGAATTCTGAAAAGTTGTCCCCAGCAGAGTCGCCAGAGCTGTCACCCCCTTTTTTTAAATCCCGGAAAGATTGTATTTTATTTTAAGGTTCAAAAGGGTTTTTATTATTTAAAGTGACAAAATGATTAAAGTTTGTTTCGAAAAAGGATTATTTATACTTTTATTCAGAGTCGCCACTGATTCGGTGTGCCAAGTCACCTTTGAAAGATCCTTTTTAAAACATTTTTGACTCTTTAAACTGGTTCGCGAACAGAGATTTCCGGTTAAGAAATTCTGTTGACCGAGGGGAAGGTGTTAGGCACTCCTCGATCCTGTGGTTTAACCACGGTCGCTCGGTGAATTATATCGGCTAATTTGGCACTACGAAGGTACAAACCACACAAAACACACAACAATCAATCAAAAAAACACAAACCAAAAAAAATTCCAAAAATTATAACGTTTAGTCCAATTATACAGTCCAAAGCAAAAAATGAGAAAATATAAATCCTATTCTAACCTATACTAATCCTAAAATACACTCCATCACTTTCTCCACCCGACGTTCCAGGCCTTCATCACGAACCTCCTTTGCATACATGATACGTTGGGGCATTCCCCGGTGAATAAGTGCAATGCGTCTCGGGGCATTCCCTGGCCAAATGAGTACATTTTCTATGCGATAAAACCAACATCATCAACAAACACTTCAAACATTCAAAATTTCATGATCCCTAAGTTTTGCCTACCCGACCTATCGTTTACCTACTCGTTTTTTGGTCTAATATATTATCGTGTGCACATTAATAGCAAGAAACCAAATACTCAAACTAAAGGCCATACAAAATAGAGTTATCGACATATCTTTACCAGTTTTATTCCGTCCCACTTATCCCACATGAGTTTAAATTATTCTTGACTAATTACCCAATTTCAATCAGTCAACCAACCCATTAATTAGCATGGTTCAACCACAGGATCTCCAACATTCATAATCATTCCCATACAGAACCGCAATCAATTTCAAACACAGACTCATAATCAATTTCAAACAAATCAAGATGAAGAAAAGAAATTGGGTTAAGAAAATGGACCTTTCGATAATCAATTTCGGTTGATAGAAATATTCTCGCCGGAATCGTCAACCAGAGAACACCGCTAGTCATCGTTGTTGTTGTTTTGGCCGATTCTCGCCAGAGAACATCATCAATCGTCTGAAATTCATCGAGATTTGGTCGGTTTCCGTCCAATTTCATTGGAAATTTCAACAATCTATCAAAACCCTCTTTTCCCATCACTGTTTCAAGCCTATCGGAGTTTGCCACTCTGGTCAAATCATCGTCTAAAATCTGGCAAAAAAAGGAAAAAAACTGTGTTGTTCCCTTGTCGTCTTCAAACAGTCCGAGGAGGTCGAAACTTGACTAGTTGACCGTGAAGGTGGATTTGTTGAGGTTCCGTGGCTTTGTGAGTTCCGATCCATCTTGGTTTTTCAAAATAAAATCATCAAATTGAGGTCCAATTCTACTTCCTTCGTCTTTTTATTTCATCATTTATTCTATTCGGAACATGATATGAATTATTGTTGTTACGATTCTATGATTCATTTTGTGATAATGGACTGCAGGTTGAAATGACACTTTATTGATGTTTAGAATGGATTTGGGTCGGAAATCAAAATTGATAAAAGTGAATATTATAGTATTTTGATTCATTGTTGATGTTGAACGTTATATGTCATCGAGCGGGTAGGCAAACAGTAGGCTCGGGTAGGCAAATTTAGAATTAGTGAAATTGTTTGAGTGTTTGGAATATTTGTTGGATGTTTTTCTGGTTTATCGCATGAAATTGACATTGTATTCATTTGCCGGGGAATGCCCCGAAGGAATTGTATTTATTCACCGGGGAATGCCCCGACGTATCATGTACTCGGAGGATGCCCGTGATAAAGGTTCACATCATTGGGTAAGGCATTGGAGCGTAGTTTGGTGTAGGTTAGCGTAGGTTTACTTTTCAGTACCTTTTTCATTTCGGGTTGTAATAATTGGACTGTATACTATATTTTGGGATTCGTTTGTTTTGTTTGTTTGATTGATCGTTTTATGTGTTTTGTGTGGTTTATACATTTGTAGTGTCAAATTAGTCGATATACTCCGCCAAGGGACTGTGGTCAAATCACGGGATCGAGGGGTGCCTAACACCTTCTCCTCGGTCAACAGAATTCCTTAACTGGAATCTCTGTTCGCGGATTAGTGTTACAGAGTCAAAACTGTTTTGAAAAAGAATATCCACGGGTGACTTGGCACACCCGATTTATGCCAAGTGGCGACTTTGAGTTTTGAATATAATGAATACTTTTCGAAACAGTCATTTTCTTTTGTCACTTAATAATAAAAACTCTTTCGAACTTAAAACGATATAATATTTTTGGAGTTGAAAAAGGGGTGTGACACCTATTACCCCAGAACAAAATTTATCGTATATTTGTCATCCTTTTTAGCTGATGCGACACCCTTTGTTAATTTTTTTAGCTAAAATGACATCTTTGATATGGACTTCATTTTATGTAATAAAGATGTCACATCAGCATAAAAGGGTGATAAAAATACGCTAAAATTGAGTTTAGAAGGATAATAGAAACCCTATGAAGTTGGA
>NW_025856320.1:0-1416 GCF_002878395.1 Capsicum annuum | reverse complement strand
CTTTCACTCCCAATCTCAGTTTTGATCTCTCTCTCTCTCTAATTATTATTCTTCGTCCATGGTGGGTGTGGAGTGCGTATGAGTGGAGAAGAAGATTCGTGTGTGGAAGAGAAGATGGATAATGAGTGTTTGTGTGTTTACTGTGAGTATGTATTCGGTTAGAGAGATGAAAATTGTGTGAGAGTGTGTGCCTTCTCCTCCAATTTTCCAGTGAACTTCCCCCTTTTCTCTTGTGAGATTTGTATATCTATATATTAAAGGTGATGAAATCATTTTCTGTGGGGCCCACCTCTATTCCTCTTTTCCTTTTAATTGAAACCAAAACCAATCCCTAAAAGAGAACAAAAATTGCTTCAACTTTTGTACAGCTGTCCATTTTCTTTTCCTTTGTGACCAAAGAATGTGAGGGGGAGTCATGTGGGGTATGGGGTGGTGAGGGTAGGGGTATGGGTGATGTGTCTTTTTTTTTAATTGAAAGGGTTGTTAGGATAAGATAAATTAGTTAGAGGTATTGTTTTTGTCATTTTTTGTATTTTGTGGAGGGATAATTACATGATTGAGGGTACATGGTAGGATAAGGTAAAAATGAATAAAAATGATATCGGGAAGGGACAAAATTAGGTGTCTACATCATGCAACTTTGAATGTAAACACGTAGTGTTTTCAGGCAAAGAAGTAGACAAAAAGATAAAATTTTGTCCCGATCATTATTCAAAGGAAGAAATAGAAAGAAGAAGGACAATCGAGTCCTGACTTAGGAAATCCTATCCACCCAAGTTACGAGGGAATTAAGTCACAAGTATCTCAAAGGATTGAAAGAGAAGTGGACTATACCGAGTTGGAGAGTCGAGTGAGGTTCCATCGAGGTTCCGGTCCACGGTTCTGTTATTATATCAAAAATAAAAATTACAAGTTAAAACACAAATGACATTACAAAATCCTATCTATGCAGCTTCTTTTGAACTCTTGATTTGAATTTCATCACCCTATTCTTCAGGCGGGCTCCTAACTTGCAATTTCTTCAACTTGTTGCTTGCCTTTCAATTTCTTCACTTCGTTACTCGACTTTCATTTATTCGTCCTGCTCTTCAAGCGGGCTTCTGACTTGCCATTTTTGTCTTTCAATTTCATCACCCTGTTCTTCAGGCGGGTTCCTAACTTACAATTTCTTCAATTTCCCATTTCATCACCCTATTCTTCAGGCGGGCTCTTGAAATCAAAACAAAAACTAGAAACAAAATTATCCCCAACAAAGATTAAGAAGGCAATATTTCATTTTTGAAAACGGGGTCCCGTTCTTCAGGAGGGTCCTAAACAGAAAGTAAAATCTCATTTTTTAGGAGGGTCCTGAACTGAAAGTGAAATCCCATTTTTCAGGAGGGTCCTGAACATAAAGTAAATTCTCATTTTTCAGGA